>NC_080714.1:10644258-10809258 GCF_019097595.1 Hemibagrus wyckioides
ATGATGAGGGATGGCTAAACTTTGTTGGAGAAGATAAAGGAGAGGTGGCAGTATTAACTGTAACTGGTTTTGAAGGGCTAGTTGGCTCTGATCCAATTGTTATTACCATGAAAGTGGCATCCTGAGAGGACTGTTGTCT
Source organism: Hemibagrus wyckioides (assembly GCF_019097595.1). Classification (NCBI taxonomy): domain Eukaryota; kingdom Metazoa; phylum Chordata; class Actinopteri; order Siluriformes; family Bagridae; genus Hemibagrus; species Hemibagrus wyckioides. The sequence continues at coordinate 10,644,398 of NC_080714.1, forward strand.
AAAGAGTCGTGGTGAGATAGCTCTGTGAGGAGTCTGAGTGGCCTGTGCCATAATAGGAGATGCAGGGCCAGAACCTTCAGAGGGTGCTATCACTGTAGGACTGAAAGTCTGAGTTGAAAATTCAGCTGTTTTCCTTGAAGGAGATCGGGCTGGTATATGAGGTGGAGGTGAAGCAGGAGAAAGTGGAGGACTCCCTTTATAGTATACATGGACATTATGAGAGCACAATTCAGATACAGACTCTAGCTGTGTTGCACTATCTCTTATTTGGCCTCTGTCTGAGGGTCTCCTTCCATCCCGTTGATTATAAGCTTGAGTGATTTCAGCAATTTTGTTGGACACACTTGAAGTGGAGTTTGTGATGGAGCTGCTTGTATGTCGGCCATAAAGAGTAGACTGCTGGGAAGTCATTGTTTGACTGGTAGTGGTTTGTGAGACATGGACAGCATCCCTGGAATATACTCCATATGCAGTGATAGTAGTGGCAGCAGCTGAGGGTATGATGGCATTTTTGCCAGCATGACTTCTAATTCTATCTTTATGCCCATCCTTGGAGAAGTGTTGAGTTACTCTCACATCAGGTATTCGTCCTCCTGTTCCAGTTTCTGAAAATGATACTGGGGCTGAGAGTTGTGTAGGGCTTGTGCCAGGCGTCAGGAGGGCATTGCTCTGCTCCAGGAGTTTAGCAAAAGCTGATCCAGTGTCAAGGAGCTGTTTATCTGCATAAGACACATCCATTTCCACTTGATCATCCAACTGCTTGGCTATGTTTTGTGAAGTCTGACGTATTTCCTCATAAATATCACTTGCCTCCTCATTCTCATAGTTTGTATCTTCTTGGTCAATATAATCATATTCATCATCATAATGCTGTTCATTTCTTCTATCATCGTCTGGATAGGCACTAGTGCTATATAGTTGTGCGGACTGCTGCTGCTGCTTTTGTTGTTTCTGTAACATCTCTGCTTTCTTCATCATTTCTTCATAAACTTCCTCTGCACTCTTTAGAGGCTTTCCACTTGAGGAGGTAGTTGTAATCGTAGAACAGGTAGTCTCTGGCTTTTCAGTAGGAGAATAAAGTAACATAAATGTAGGCAGATTGTACTCACTACCAGACTTGTAGAGCTTAGATGACATTTCAAACCCTTCAGCCTCAGAATCAACTGAAGGTGAGTACTCTGAGCAGGAAGAACGATGAAGTTCCTCCATTTCAGCAGCTTGTCTCAGCTCCTCTGTTGGGGATGCATCTTCAATGGGGGACAGGTTGCTTGGAGGAGTTTTGGACCGTTCCCTTCTTCTCTGTGCCCTCAGCTCTTCCTTATCTCGTTTAGTTTTTCTGGCGGTACTTCGGATTCTTTGCTGCTCCACTTCTCGCATTTTTTCTTGCTCCCTCAGGAGTTCCTCTTCCTCTCTCAGCTCATCTTCCTCTGAGGAGTCTTCTATGGTGGGCAGGAGGGGGCCATGAGACCGGTGTCTAGCTTTCCTCTGTTGCTTAGCTTCTTCTAGACGTTGTCTCCTGCTGGGACTGCTATCACTGTCATCCTCCATGGAGGATACGGAAGTAGGAGATGTTCCTGAGTTGTAGCTGGAAGTTGTAGGAGGGATAGTGGAGGAATAGTCCCCCCTTGATCGCTCCTCTGGGGAACCTGTTAGGCTTTCCATTTCAAGTTCTGGCTCTCTGTCCAGACTCAAGTCATTTTCATTGTTGAGTTCCATGTCTCGGCTGTAACTGTTGGTGTTGTTCAGTTCTATGGTCTTAAATCTTCGTAGGCCTCCTTGTGAGCCAATTAGGTCCTCCTCTCCTTCCTCAGCTGATCCCTTGTAGATTTCACAGGTAGTTTTGCTTTCCTCTTCAAAGCTGCTTGAATGGTGAGTGAGACGGCGCTTTTCTTTCCCTGAGTCACTAATGTGCTTATGTATTTTTTTTGACTTTTGGTAACCATATCCTTCATCATCTTCCTCTTCTTCTTCCTCGTCTTCCAGCTCTTCTTCATCCTCTTCATCCTCATTTTCTTCATCTGCGCTCATCTCCATGATCTGCCTTCGCATAAACTCTTCATCAGTTATATCAGCAAGTTCAGACTTTTTCTTTTTCTTTGCCTCTCCAGCAGTAGCTACTGTTCTGAGCTCTCGTTTGGCCTCCCAATCGGTTGGGTCCTCCTCTTCTTCCAAGATGTCCTCTAAATCTTCATCTGAGTCATACTGATCTTGACTAATTGATAGTGTTTGGGATCTGTGCTTTCTGTCCTCAGTGTCTCTGTGGTGCCGTTCTCTACCACGTTGTTTTTCCCAAGTTTTCTCTCCATCAGAGAATACCTTTGACTCTAGTAGAGGTCGCATAGAGCTCTCCAGTTTAGTGATCTCAGAGGGGCTTGGTGGTGTAAGATTCCCAGACATACTCTTCTCACTTAATTTCATTTCTTCTTCATGAATAAGGCCGGTAATTTCACTGTGTGAGCTTGATATCCCATCTGAGGAGTAACCTGTGTCACTCAGGCTTTGTGGACTCCGTGAGAGGTCATGGGTGCTGTTTGTTTTGCTTGTCTCCTAAGGAACAGCAGAAAATATAAAATGCAACTTAGACCATTTCAGACACTATTTGCATTTTATCTGTACCACTTCATGGGCAGAGGTGCTACTCAATAACACCCGGATATCACTGCATGTTTTTTTTAGGTTATTACATGGGGCCATATGAATACTAAACTGTACAAAAGTTTCCAGTAAAGGAAACCCCAAATACTACAGTATAAATAGAAATTTTGGACAATTGTTGAGTTTAGCTTTGTTGCAACAGTTTGGGGAAGGCCCACAGATGGGTATGGTCAGGTACCCACATACTTTTGTAACATTAATTTCATTAAAACATAGAATTGCAAAAGACATACTGTTGAACCATCTTCCTGAAAAGAATATTTTAAGCTAACAAGTGCCTTGCAAAAGTATTCATATTCAAGTACCCCTTGAATTGATTTTTTCAAATTACAACCACAAGCGTAAATGTATTTTATTGGGATTTTATGTGAAAGACCAACACAAAGTGGCACAATTCTGATGTGAAAGGAAAATGATAAATGGTTTTGAAAATTTCTTACAAATTAAAATCTGAAAATTGTGGAATGCATTTGTATTCAGCCCCCTTTATTCTGATGCCCCTAACTAAAATCCAGTGGACCCCATTTCCTTTAGAAGTCACCTATTTAGTAAATAGAGTCTGTGTATAATCTCAAGATTAATTTCAGCTGTTCTGTGAAGCCCTCAGAGGTTTGTTAGAGAACATTAGAACAAACAGCATCATGAAGCCCAAAGAACACACCAGAGAAGTCAGGGATAAGGTTGTGGAAAAGTTATTATTAAAGGTTATTAAAAAAGGTTATTAAAGGTTATTAAAAAAAGCTTTGAACATCTCACAGAGCACTGTTCAATCCATCGTCTGAAAGAGTATGGCACAACTGCAAACATACAAAGACATGGCCATCAGCCTAATGAGCATTAATCAGAGAAGCAGCCAAGAGGCCCATGGTAACTCTGGAGGAGCCGCAGAGATCCACAGCTCAGGTGGGAGAATCTGTCCACAGGAAAATTATTAGTTGTGCACTCCACAAATCTGGACTTTATGAGTTGCAAGAAGATCTATTGTTGAAAGAAAGCCAAAAGAAGTCCCATTTGCAGTTTGAGACAAGCCATGTGGGGGACACAGCAAACATGGAAGAAGGTGCTCTGGTCTGATGAGACCAAAATGTAATTTTTTGGCCTAAATTCAAAACACTATGTGTTGTGGAAAACTAACACTACACATCACCCTGAACACACCATCCCCACCGTGAAACATGGTGGTGGCAGCATCATGTTGTGGGGATGCTTTTCTTCAGCAGGGACAGGAAAGCTGGTCAGAGTTGATGGGAAGACAGCAACATACAACCAGAGCTACAATGGAATGGTTTAGATCAAAGCATATTCATGTGTTAGAATGGCCCAGTCAAAGTCCAGACCTAAATCCAATTGAGAATCTGTGGCAAGAATTGAAAATTATTGTTCACAGACACTCTCCATCCAGTCTGACTGAGCTTGAGTTATTTTGCAAAGAACAATGGGCAAACATTTCACTATCCAGATGTGCAAAGCTGGTAGAGACATACCCCAAAAGACTTGCAGCTGTAATTGCAGCAAAATGTGGTTCTACAAAGTACTGATGCAGGGGGGCTGAAAACAAATGCATGCCACACTTTTCAGATATTTATTTGTAAAAAAGAAAAAAAGAAAAAAAAAAGAAAATTGAAAACTATTTATCATTTCCCTTCCACTTCAGAATAATCTGCCACTTTGTGTTGGTCTATAATATAAAATCCCAATAAAACTTTATGTTATGATTTATGATTTATGTTTGTGGTTGCAAAATATGCAAAAGTTCAAGGGCTCAAGTTGCAAGGCACTGTATTTTAGCAGCAATCTTGGAATTAATTTTTAACAATTTCATAATTTTCACATTGGCTCATTGTTGTAACACGTATAAAATGAAAGGTTTTTCACACAGTATGTTATACCTATATGAGGGTTAACTGGGCTGTGGCTGGAAACTTACTGAAACTTACTGAAGTGCTAAAATCACAACTTGTTTTACTGTCATACAACAGTAAAAATGGCAGAGATCTATCTAAACTTTATTCTGCGCACTGAGATTTGTGCTTTCTCTAAAGAAACAGCATATTTACAATTGCATTTGAAATGCAAATCTGTGACAAAAGTCAAGAGAATACCAAGAATAAATAATGACACAATTTTGATGAACAGAGGGCCAAGATATTTTTAAAAGTTGGAGAATTCTAAAAATGTTGCTCCATTTAACAATGCAATGAAATACAGAATTACCTCATAGTATCTGGATCGCTGAGAGTCCCTTTTCTCATCCTTTGCTGTTGTGGTCACAATGGGTTCTGATGTTCCTTTCTTATAAGTAGGTTTAGGTTCCTCAGTGACACCAGAAATACGCTCTTGCTCACTGACCACTTTTGGCATAGTCTGGTCCTTCTTGTGTGATTCACCGACAACTTTACATGTGGTAGGAGTTGAAGAGAACTGTGAGAGGGGTTTTGTATCTCCTGCTAGTTTGACTACAGTTGCAGCAACGGGAGCAGCTCCATCAGTTGTTGGAGTTTTCTGCTGTCGCAACATCGCATTGGGCCCTTCCTGTTGATTAGCTGATACTTTCTGAGATGTTGGCTGTGGAACATGTTGCTGACTGGCCTGGTGCCGGGGAGAGCCCACTTGTTGGTGTTTTGGAGATGGATAAGGAACATGAAGAGGGGTGTCATCAAGTCCACCAGACATTAGTCTTTGAGTCTGACAGTTAAGACAGAGCCATTCTTTTTTCTGAAAAATAAATAAATAAACTAATGAAACACTTATAATGTGCACTTGGAAGGAGGTGTGTTAAACTGTATTAAGATGTTGAAGAAGAATTGCAACACAGATCAAACAAACAAACAAACAAATAAATAAATATGTTTTAAGATATGTTTTTTTAGAAATACATAGAAAAATGAAACATTAACCTTTGCTATGACTTCTTTGTGAAAAGGTACACTATTTAGTACCACAAATCATATAGTCATTTTATAATGTCATTTTATAAATACATAATCATTATAATATATATATCATTATAATTATAATCATTTTATAAATACAAGTTTATAGCCAGGTGAAGTGGGAAAAGGGGGAAATTCTAAACAGTGAATTAGACATGTTTTTCTCCATGATTAGCATTTTACAACACTGTCCTTTAATTAATCCTTAAGCACTTACTGACTACATAGTAGCAAACAATGTTATCCATTATTATTCGTGCACCTTCAAGTAAAATGGTAAATCAATAACCTAACCTTTACTAACAAGTTACTAGTATCCAAAAGTGCAGTGATTAAAGCATTCGTAGAGATTTATGTTGTTTACTGTGTCAGCCAAATGAGCAAGTGTACTGGATTATGTGTTATTTATACAGCATTATTACAGTACTATAAACTGTATGTTTTACAGTTGTTAGCTTAATTTTTTAATTAAAATTGTAAAAAAAAATCAGAACTGGCTTGACAGCTGACAGCGGCCTGGATGCCTTAGGAGTTAACAATCCTCTGAATTAGAAGCAAATTTGTGACATAATTACAAAGCCAAAGCTAACTTCTCCACTTCACAAATCTCACAGGTTTCCTCTCCTCGGTGAAACGCCTGCTGAGAAAGCAAAAATAGCTCTGGTTATAGGAGACTCTATTTTAGCAGCACTGGTTAGGTGTATACTGTAGCAAGTACAGGTTTTCAAAGGTAGTTTTTAATGTGGGAGCTAATGAAATATGCTTTCGTTAGTCAGAGGTTACTAAGGGTAACATTGTAGAGGTGTCCAATGCAGTAATACGCTCTGACCCCATCCTAATGCTGGCAGTGATGTAGCTGACAGCAGGTTATGGTAGCTGAACTGCTGGATGTCCAGGTGGTGTGCCAAAAACAATGTCGGCTTGATAGATAATTGGAGCAAATTTAAGGGCAAAACTGGCCTATCAGGGAAGGATGTAGTCAATCCCAACAAGTAAGGTACTGATTCAGTAGGGGTTGAAGAATGTAATAGGACCCACTCATAATGGTGTTCACACTCTTGACCTTATACTAACATTCAAATATAGAAAATGTAATCACTTTCCACATTCTGAAGCTATCTCCGACCATTATCTCGCCTCTTTCAAAATGTGTCTTAGACATAATATATGCACTTTGCCACATTACTTAATACGGCAATAGTCACCAAGACTTCAAGACTTATCAACCAGGATTGGATCGCTGTCTGACCCCAGAGAACTTTTTGCTGCACTCAAGGTAACGTAGCTCCACTTAAAAGAAAAATAATTAGAGAGAAGAAATAGCACCTTGGTGAAACAATCACATGTACAACTTAAAACAGAGCACTAGAAAATTAGTACATAATCGGCAGCAAACTGATTTGGTAGTATTTTAAGCAGCCTCCTGAACTACAGAAAATCTGATTCTAGATCAGCATATCTCTACCCTAATTGAAGATATATATTGAAGACAAAAATAATTATTGTATATAATTTAACACTGTAGAAAATTTAACTAAGAATAAAACCACCACGAAAATATGCACACGATCAATACAAAGCAGCAAAGAGTTCATGAATTTGACAAAATTGAATATATCAGGGAAACAATTCAGATCATAAATTATATCTATCTAATAGATCTAACAGGTTTCTATCTAAACCTGTAGATAACAGTATAACTCAAATCAGCTATTAGAATGTTTTACTCCCCTCTTCAATATCACCTTTCATAGTAGGTCCCTTTCCTACATGTTTCTGCAAACAAATTGTTAATCCCTGAACAGGTGATAACATTAACAAGACAGTATTCATATTATAACAAGAATGAAAGTCCTGCTTATGCAATTGCTCTTTTTGACCATATACTACATTAATAGGGAAATTCTTTTATAATCACACCATCTAGTGTCACCCTGAGTCTGGTTCCTCTTATGGTTTCTTACTAATATCATCTCAGGGAGTTGCCCCTATCACCTCTGGCTTGCTCATTAGGGCAATTATTGTTCATTAATTAATTAATTAACTCATTATTGCTAATTATACATAAAAATGTATAATTCATATCCTGAATTTATATATTCCTGTAAAGCTGCTTTGCAACAATGTCCATTGTAAAAAGCTCTATACAGATCGAATTTAATTGAATATAATTAGAAGTCACAAGATTTTCCATATTTATGTTTCCAATCTGTTGGGAATTAATAGCTTAATTTTATGTCACTGCATTATGCACAGGTAATTATAGTTAGTCAAAAGCATTCTGTAGTTTCAGACTTACGTGTGATCTGTGTAAATGGAAAAATAAACAACAATAAGAACTTAAATAAATAGAAACATATAAACCAGTAAACTGAGTGCTAACTAAAAAACATCAAACTAAAAATGAGCATTGGACAAAGTCAGTTATTTGTTCCAATATGCCTTACAGAAATATTGCATAATCAGTCACATGCCTAGTTGCATAACTAGACATGTGATCACTACAGACAATTTAGTCAGCTGAAAAAGAATGTGTCAGAAATATGAATCGTTTCAATTAGTGACTTCTCTTTGATAGAAAAGTCTTTGCAATAGTAGTGTGGGTATATTTTGCACCTCCTGTTTAGATGTCAAAGTCATTCTCTATTTCAAAAATGCTGTGGGAGAGAGAGCAGTCATGGATACCTGGCACTGATGCACGCTACTTATTTAGCTAATTATAGACTACAGTGAGGGCCTTACAAAAGCACCATCTGTGATATGCTAAAAATGAGGAAGGGAGAGAAAGAAGCAGGAAAGACAGACATTTTCACAAACATACAAAGGTATGACTTAGTTGTATACTAGGCTAATATCAGTTAATATCAGCAAAACTACCTGAGTGGAGTTAATCTTGGTATCCTCATATCCTTGATGCAAAGAGAAGATCAGCAGTTTTGAAAACCACAGTAACTAGGCCACAGATGTGGGTCACTGCAGGCTGTGAGAGGTCTATCTTAAACCAACATTCCTACATTTATAGTGTCAGAGCATTGTATTATATGTCTCAAATAATAAATACAATAAAATACATATACACATAGTTCAAAGGGGTTGAATATCTGCAGCAATAGTGAATTGCTAAGTAAATCTATATTGAGCAACCATCAAAATCTTTTCCTTACTTTCATTTACCACCTAACATATTAACAGAAACCTTTCATAAAGATTCAGCAGGTATGTGCAGGTATGAGTCTAATGCGAGTTTAACTGGTGGATGTGCTGTGCTGTGCATCTAGATTCATATTTTAAAAAGTGTCTCTAGAAAAGTGCATTACTTGCAGGCCTGAGCTCTGAACTATGACTTGATTTAGTGGTTCACAGCAAGGTTTTGATTTAACTGGGTATAATTATAAGTACAAATTTTAATTCTGGTATCTCATCAGTGCACATGTCAGGAATTCCACTTGCATTTAATAGGATTACACTCCTACTAGCACAGTATGGAAGCTACAGAGGACAGGGTGGTGGTGAGGTTGGGGGTGGGGGTGGGAATGGGGGGGTTGCTGGGGTTAGCAGGGCGCTAGAGGAGCAGAGGGAATGGTGGCAGTGTTCCATGTAATTACAGGCTGTCACTTTGATCATTCTTTTTTTCTTTCCTCCGCCTATCCTTCTGCTCTATTTAAGATTAAATCAAGGAACTGTCTTTCTAACAGTGCACAAACAACCATAATCATCATCTTCATTACTACAAAGATTAAATAGAAGAATGGAAGTGTTCATATGTTGAAATCTTAAGCAAAATTTCTTTTACATTATCAGAGTTTTGATAGCACTTATATTTTATACAAAACAATTCACTTAAGTGGTGAGGATTTGCTACTTGGGTTACGCAAATCATGTCTTATTTAGCATTTGGTACATGGGAGAAAATAAAACTACAATGTGCTGTCAGTGTCTAGAAAAGACACCAATAAAAGAATACTTATATTTACAAGTCCAATAGATTCTTAGATATTAAAGGGTTTCAAGCTCTTTTGAGTAAATATGATTGTGGACTACATCCCAAAGCCCTCTTGCACCTATTATTCAAAAGACAGCTAGCTAATATTGTAAACAGTTTATATCATATATAGCTATACAGTTTTCTTCAATGCAACACATAAACTGTTTAAATTGTCCAAGAACATGTGTTTCTGTACAAAATGAGAAACTGCACTGAAAAGCTCCTGCTTAAGTGAACTGACCAACCCAACCATTGTTTATAAACAATAAAAATATAAATTACCTGCTATGTTCCTCTCATACTGAATTATGTAAAAAGTCAATGATATTATGGGGTGTACACACATTTAAATCACCAATATTAGTAATATGATATGCATAGATAAGTGCATATGACATTCAGCAATCCCTTGAAAGTAGATACATTTAAAAGCAAATAAAGTTTTTGCAGTCTTTTGAAAAGCAAGTGCAGCTAAATAGAAAAGTTGACAAATATAGGCATAATCTCTATAACTAGATGTCTTAAAAAGTAGGAGTTAATGTTTGTGCTAGTGACTGAAAGTCTGTGTGCTCAAATCCCAGAACTGCCTGCAAGCCACTGTTAGGTGTTTGAGCCTTGATTCTCAACTCCTCAGTTATATTCTTGGAATTATATTCCATATTCTGCCTCATTCTTGTCCATCAACAGGTGTGAGGGCTGTGAATGTGTGTGTGTGTGTTTCTAGGTGCCAGCCTAATTCAATATGCCAATATGCCATTTGTTTTTTCCTTAATTGAAAGGATAAATGAGCTGGGCTTCTTCTACATACACTATATTGCCAAAAGTATTCGCTCACCTGCCTTGACTCGCATATGAACTTAAGTGACATCCCATTCCTAATCCATAGGGTTCAATATGACATCGGTCCACCCTTTGCAGCTATAACAGCTTCAACTCTTCTGGGAAGGCTGTCCACAAGGTTTAGGAGTGTGTTTATGGGAATTTTTGACCATTCTTCCAGAAGCGCATTTGTGAGGTCACACACTGATGTTGGACGAGAAGGCCTGGCTCTCAGTCACCGCTCTAATTCATCCCAAAGGTGTTCTATCGGGTTGAGGTCAGGACTCTGTGCAGGCCAGTCAAGTTCCTCCACACCAGACTCTGTCATCCATGTCTTTATGGACCTTGCTTTGTGCACTGGTGCACAGTCATGTTGGAAGAGGAAGGGGCCAGCTCCAAACTGTTCCCACAAAGTTGGGAGCATGGAATTGTCCAAAATGTCTTGGTATGCTGAAGCATTCAGAGTTCCTTTCACTGGAACTAAGGGGCCAAGCCCAGCTCCTGAAAAACAACCCCACACCATAATCCCCCCTCCACCAAACTTTACACTTGGCACAATGCAGTCACACAAGTACCGTTCTCCTGGCAACCGCCAAACCCAGACTCGTCCATCAGATTGCCAGATGGAGAAGCGCGATTCGTCACTCCAGAGAACGCGTCTCCACTGCTCTAGAGTCCAGTGGCGGCGTGCTTTACACCACTGCATCCGACACTTTGCATTGCACTTGGTGATGTATGGCTTGGATGCAGCTGCTCGGCCATGGAAACCCATTCCATGAAGCTCTCTGCGCACTGTTCTTGAGCTAATCTGAAGGCCACATGAAGTTTGGAGGTCTGTAGCGATTGACTCTGCAGAAAGTTGGCGACCTCTTCGCACTATGCGCCTCAGCATCCGCTGACCCCGCTCCGTCAGTTTACGTGGCCTACCACTTCGTGGCTGAGTTGCTGTCATTCCAAAACACTTCCACGTTCTTATAATACAGCTGACAGTTGACTGTGGAATATTTAGGAGCGAGGAAATTTCACGACTGGATTTGTTGCACAGGTGGCATCCTATCACAGTTCCACGCTGGAATTCACTGAGCTCCTGAGAGCGACCCATTCTTTCACAAATGTTTGTAAAAACAGTCTGCATGCCTAGGTGCTTGATTTTATACACCTGTGGCCATGGAAGTGATTGGAACACCTGATTCTGATTATTTGGATGGGTGAGCGAATACTTTTGGCAATATAGTGTATGTGTTCATCCATATGTGACCAGAACTGTGAAAGCATATAGCAACAACCATGAATCTTAAATATTGTGTATAGGTAGAAATAAAAAAGTGAAAGAGTGTACAACTGGCACGAAAGGATAAACCAAGGTTATAGTAGTTCTTTGATGTAATTACAATCATTATTAGATTGATACTAATTTTAAAGTACAGTGTAAGTCTACATGTCTGATTTGCACACAGCCTGGGACAAATGCATTAATACATATAATAAACAATATACAGTATGTCAGTAAATTTCTTGACCCAAATCTAACGTGGGCTTTGACCCCAGTCCAATTCTTCCCGGTTGTCTTCCCATTGACCGTACCTGTTGTCACTGGGCACCATTTACAAAAATACAATTCTGATTGAAACCTTTAAAGATGTTTTAGCTGTCCTTTGGATTCTGAATTATTGTACTGTGGACCTGTTTGACTTAATGCTAAACTGTAATCTGAAAATCCAAAAACATGCATAAGAGCTATGCAGTGCATTTGGAATGTACTGATTTACATGTGACTAAAAATGTGGAGATCTGTATTGTCTAATGATGTGGTGGGAGCTGTAATCTACACTGCATGTTAATGATAACCTTTTCCCTGCATTTTCTCCTCACTACCATCATTTGCTGTTCACAGGACAGAGTGTCTAAAATCAGTTAACCTACCACTCTCTTTTTTTGCCATTATATCCCATTTTTTATGAAGGCCTATTAAGATAAATGGCAGCTCAGTTTCAGTGAGTAGTCAGAACACATGCAGTACATATAAAAAGACATACTGTCCAACTAGAGACATGGTTTCTGCTAGTTCTCACAGCTTTAGGATCCAGCAAATTGACTGTGAGGTCTTAAGGAAAGCCAAGAGAAAATGAAAATGGATGAATATGGCCGCTAATTTATGGTTGCAATTTGGCACACAATCATACATCAAAAGGATCTGGCAAGACAACAAAGACATTGAGGACAAGAGAGATGAATATGACTACAATATATTTACAGTAAAGAAGAGACAATGACTGTTGCTTGGCTACAATCCCTGCACTGAACAGCACCACTTTCACCTGCATGCAAGGAAATATATGGCACAAAACAACAATTAGATACAAAATAATAATAATGATAATAATCATCATCATCATTTTATTTTAAACATTTTCTTTCACCAGCTCTCCCTGGCCCTCTGATTATGTTATTAATATTAATAAATTAAATTAATAACTATTAATTTATTAACAATCACATTTGTCTATTGACTTAAATTGGTTACTTCCTGTTTTTCCTTTTTTTTTGTCAACACACTCTATAGGTATGCTTTTTGGCTTGTGCTAGATATAGACCTTTAGAATGTTTGTTCATTTTATTATTTTATTTTAATACTATCCAATATTACTATAGTGTTCCTATTAAATTGCTCGGTGAGTGAATACTCATGCACTTGGACCCTACTACACACAATATACAATAAACAGTGAGTGAATGATTTGATCCCACCTCAAAACCTATAACCTACCTCATTCACAGTCCACCAACATATTTTGTGAGTGCCCCAGAATCCACCCAGAATACTAAGACTTGCAACTAGCTTGCTTGGGCACTGCTGTTTAATGTTTAAAGTTTGAATGTGTGTGTGTGTGTGTGTGTGTGTGGTAACTTTCGGAGTTTCCTGTGACCAGTTTCTTATGCCTTATCTCATTACTCTGTCAAGCAGTTCGTTAAAAAAATAAGATACATCGTTGAGCTAGATTGATTAGCTTCTCTACAGTGAAAATAACTTTGCTAAAAAACAACCAAATATACATTATGTAGGACTCCAGAAGGCACTAATAACTATTGCTAACACTAAACCAGACAGGCTTTGTGAGTAGTTCAAATATCTGATATTTCTTTTACAATCACAATAGATAGTTTGTTTACAATCACAACACTGCACAGCCATTTGCTTGCATTCTTAAATCACTCTGAAGTGACACTATATGTGTACTGCTAATGACCTTTAAGTACTTCACAAGAGCAAGACTTTAGTCTGACTGACTGACTGACTGACTGACTGACTGACTGACTGATTGAATGAATGAATGAATGAATGAATGAATGAATGAATGAAAGGCCATTTTTGTTAAAGGGAATGTATGATTGGAAACAAGTTTGTTACAAACTGTGGTTCAATGGAAAAGTGGTTGGCTGTGACAGACAAAACCAGGTTGCAATAACTGACCAGACATTAAAAGACATAAACAGGTAGAAATTATATAAAAGTAAGGTATCTGGTCTAAAAAATTTAAAATCAATAATGCTCAACAATAAATCAGTTTAAAGTTCCTCAGATCCATTTGCAATTCAATTACAAAAGCCACACTTCCAGAATACTGTAGTGCTGTTAAACTATTGTCAGTAATTAAAACCAGGTATTCCAATTTCCAGTCCTTAACTCGCAATACACACATTTTCATGGAGAATGATAGAATATCTCTTTGATTGTGCCGCAGTTTTTAGCCCTGGCAATTTTATTTTGAGAGAAGCTTAAAATGAATGCAGAAAAAATAGTGAGACAATATGGAAGGAGACAGGAAATGAAGACGGTGGAGAACAATATCACCAGAAAAGCAGCAAGATAAGAAGAGAGGAATAAAAAAGAGCAGGGGCTAGAAGGAATGAGTACTGACTCATTTCACTATTTTGTCTGTGTAATGACTAAGGAAGGTAGACTCTCATCTGTTTATCAGCCTGAAGAACATTTAAATTCAAGCACTAGGTTACCTTGGTCACACATTATACAACTTGTTGAGTATATTTACATTCAACTTAACGGATGGTACTTTTGTAACTCTCAGAGTATTACAAAGTGTTAGCTCCAGAATGTGCAGCAAACAGTAGCACACCATTTTTATTTAATCTCAGCTTTAAAAGATTCACTATTGGCTCCATTTGGACTCCAGATACTATTCGTTGACCCACACCCTTCTGAAAATGTGGTGCCTAGTACACAGACAAGTAAGAGAGCAATAAAAGAAAACATGTTGGTACACACCCACCCACACACACCCACACACACACGTAGAAGTATTTATTACAGCTGTAGCAGTATGTAGCATACATGTAGTATCTATGACTTTAATCAAATATCATATGACTATAAATTCACCAGATATTCCACACATTCACTGTGAGATATTCATATCCACTCCATCTATATAGTGACTTTTACCATAAAGATTTCAAAATCTTGGGTTTTCACTAGAATTATCCAATCATTTGTATGGAGTCCAATATCTGATACCTCAGACTGTATATTAAGTTAACATTACAAAATATGCTTAGTTCACTTAAAAACTGTCTATATCTTTATATATCTTTTGTGTTCTAGTTTTCTGGTTTTATGTTATTTTCTTTAGGTACATAAATTGCAAATTTATATACCTACATGATTTATTATGAATAAGGGATTTATTATTAATAACTGAACAGCTTGCTGGAGAGCAACACACAAAACTCAAAATACTGTTTTACATACATTACAAAATTATGTAAATGGAAAATTATTTCTTAATTCTTTTGATGTTACAGACCAGGCCTCATGTGATAGAGGTTCTATTCCGTTTGTAAAGATTTTGATGTGTACTACTATTTTTAAAGAAGTGCTGGTCTCTTAATTTTCTATAGCTCTTAAATTAATGGTCAGGTGTGGAAAAAGTGGAATTGTCTCACTATCAGCAATGCCAGAAAAAAGTTCAGAAATCACTCCTGTTCTGTTCCTGTGATTCTTTGTAATCTGACAATAATTCTTTGCAACCATTTTTATGCTTTAGTACTTGCTCATAATGTGCTTTAAAGTATGTATGACTTAATTATTCGGAAAATTAAATGTTAAAGTTTGTCCTTAATTATACACATATATTTATGGACGTAAACTGTAATTTGAAATAACATTATCAGAGGTCAAAAATAGAATTTCTGCCTGTTTTGGGGGTGAGGTCAATATTTAAATTATTTGTGATGCCACACCCCACAAGAGTAGTTATTGGCTTATATGAATGTAAAAACTCAGGGACAGTTTTTGTACCTACTTTTCTTCCCCCAACCCACAGGTTTAAATACTATAATTTTATTGTGTCAGTTTTATGTGGTATTTTACTTTAAAAAGTCTGTATATTGCTGTACCAATACTACTATGGAGAGATGTGAATTGTTTGCCCAGCAGGGGGCTCACAACCCTGCTTTTTTCACAATGCCCTGCTCATGAGCAGCTAAAGAGAATAACCATACACTCATCTTGACTTATCTTAAAATAGAATTGTGGAGATAAAATAATTATGTTTTTATATTGATTGAAACTGTCTGATAAAATGATTTCCATTCCATTAGTTGAATGGACTGTCTACTGTCTACTATTTCTTATTTGACTCTGAATAGCATTAATTTTAAAGTCTGCTTCTCACTGATTTCCTATTGTTAAATGATACACAATGTGCTACTAGTCGTAGAATAAGACATTTCACTTTTAGTCTTGTGAAAGTATTACTGAAAATCTTTTTTTTTTTCATCAAATGTATTTTTTGGAAGCTGGATGCAAAGTTAATAGTAATTGCTGATTAATGTGTTGTGCTTTATTTTTTTTGTGTTGAGAAGCTGTGAATCTGTAAACTCTATGATAATGTAAAAAAAAAATGATTTTTTTTTTTTAGATTTTTAGATTTCAAAAAGGACAACATTCTGAAAACACTTAGATAACACTTAGAAAAATTGATGCTGTCATTGACCTTTCACACTCTTCATCTTCTCCACTGTGGTATCTGAGCCAGACATGTGGCCTTCATCTCAGCAGGGAAACACTTTCCTCATACTCCTGTAATTAATGCAGGCTTGCTCATATAACGAGAATAACCTTTACAGCATTTCCCAGCAGTAAGGCTATATGATTATAATATGATTTGCACTACTCAGTTTTTTTCGTATTCAGTGTGACCTGCACATCATATGTGTATACTGCAGGAGTTATAGATTTGTAGCCTGTGTCTGGTTGTTAATTTAAGCACAGTTTTCTGCACAAATAAAACAGAATAAAAATAAAATAGTTGTTGCTTTATTTATAAATAAGATGATTCATTTACCACTTAAATTACAGGGCAGCTAGTAATCTTTTGTAGCTGTGCCTCCCCAGTATACAGTGGATTCTGCTAATGGTCTCCACAAATGGATTCTGTCCAATATAGGGGTGGGGTCTAGCTTAATCAGAGGACAATCAGTGCTTTCAGAGGCAAATTCACTGCTGTGGTGAAAGCTGACTCTTCTCTAGCAGACGAGCTGAATAACTTCTAAGTGTGCTTTGTGGCTAACTTTGTTAGCATTAGCCTGCCAGCTAGCATTATAGAGGGAAGAAGTTCTGTTGATGATGTATGTGAGATCACTGTCTCAGAGGACAAGGTTTGTAAGGCTCTGAAGCGGATGAATAACAGGAAAGAGGAAGGCCTCAACAGCATTTCTGGTCAGGTACTGGGCTCCTGTGCTCATCACCTTGGCTTGTACACCTCCATCTACAATGAGACACTAGCCAAGTCTGTGGTCCCCACCTGCTTTGAAAAATGTATTGTCATTCCTGTGCTAAAGAACAATACGCCCTCTTGCCTAAATGACTATCGTCCTGTAGCACTCACATCTGCTCCTCCATCCCTGACACAATCAATCCACTCCAGTTTGCCTACTGGACCAATCGATCTACAGTGGATGCCATCTCTCACATTCTTCATACTACCCTCACCATACCAACAGCAAAAAGCGGAACTATGTGAGTGCTGCTGTTTATAGTCTACAACTCACACTGGGCCCCACAAGGTTGTGTTCTGTGTCACCTAATCTATACTCCCTACACACTCAACTGTGTCCCACCACAGCTCCTCTTGAATCAAACTTGCAGTCGCTACAGTGATTATAGGTCTCATCTCCAACAACTAGTCACATACATGGATGAAATGAAAAAACTTGCAGCTTGATGCCAGGCCAACAGTCTCTCCCTTAATGTCACTAAAACTAAGGAATTGCTTGTGGATTTTATGAAGAGACAGCAGTAGAACTACACTCCACTCATGATTGGCAGCAGCCCTACGAAGAGAGTGAGCAAATCTGGTACCTAGGTATTTCATCACATTCAAACTCAGGTGAAGAAATCCAGACAGCAATTGTACCATCTGAGACTGCTGAGGATTCAGGATCTCCCTGTACTCCTGAGAATGTACTATACTGGAACTATAGAATGTCTTCTGTCTCAGTGCATCTCAGTGTGGTACAGAAACCGCACAATCCAGGAGAGCAAAGTCCTGTAGTGAGTGGTGCGGCTAGCTGAGTGCATCTCCAAGTCTGTTCTCCCCACTTTGCATGACATTTACACCAGATGATGTACTACCAGAGCTGCAAAAATCATCGAATACTCTACCCACCCAGGTAACTATATGTTCAGCCTGTTGGAATCAGACAAGCATTTCCACTGACTGATGGCTAAAACTAAGTGTCTAAGGGGACACTTTTGCAGTCAGGCCATCCTCAACATGTCTGGAAATGTCCATCTTACAGATCCCTTAGTATTCCATAAAGACTCATTTACTACATTGTCATTCTGAACAATGCACATGCAATTACTACATGTAACTCATCTGCATATATATATTCAAGATTCAAGATTCAAGAAGCTTTATTGTCATTTCAACCACATATAGCTGACGCAGTACATAGTGAAATGAGACAACGTTTCTCCAGGACCTGGTGCTACATAAACATACAACATAAAGATCAAACACAAGAACAACACAAAGCTTGGACCGAAAGTTCGTCCAAGCCACATAAAGTGTAAAGTGTGCAGCTAGGTGCAAACAAAGCAACGAAAAGACAAATTATTAAGACATATTATGCAAAAATAATAAATACAAAAAAGACAACACAAAAACACAAGACACTTAGCACCAAAAAAAAGAAAAAGAACTTGCAATGAAATGTAAATGAAATGTAATAAAATGAGATGATGATGAACTTTGGGGCCTGACAACATGTATTGTGCAAAAATACAATATAGCAGCAGTTGAGGTAGTGCATAATAGAAATAAACATAAATATAAATATAGCAGCAGATGAAAAACACAGGGGTTGAGGTAGTGCAATAAGTATTGAACAATATAAGTTGTGTGTGTGAGTGTGTGTATCAATTCCATTCTGTAATGTTTGCACATTCTGAACCATTACTTCATGTAACATAATTCACACATCATGATACTATATCTACTACATGTAACAACTTATTGAACATCATACCAATTCCTCTTTTTTATTATTTATATTCATTCTTAAATTTTGTTTATTTATATGCAAGTCTGAAGGAGGAGTGGAAGTTATATACCTTATATAAATTTGTATGTTACAAAATAAAATCTTGGGTCTTGGAAATACATATGAAATTATTATTAAAGTAGTCAATTCAGGACAGATCTTGCGGTGTTGGAATTGTGAAGGAATAGAGCTAAACAGGCCCAGGTTCAAGCTCTCCAGTGCTGACCTGAGTCTGTATTTATTTGCTTATCAGGGTGATATATAGCTATTGTTATATAATTAGAGACATAAAAATAGTAAATAAATTTAATTATTCTTATTTTTGTTTGTTAAATTGTTTTTTTCTCTGTAGTACTGTATATTACATATGGTACATACATGTGTATGTACAGTATAATGACAATAGACAAAAATTCTTATAATCACAAAAATTATGAGATTAAGTCAGCCTTTCAGGTGTTCATCATGCAGTATGCTCCCCTTGCTCCTCACTCTTTTGTACTGAATTTCCTAATAAATCATGTTATAAGGGGAATTGTGCCTCTGTTTTTGGCAGACTTCATCTCAATTCCTGTGCAACTGTCCAAGTTTTTGGTAAGCCTGCAGTTATTAACTCATCACTTTACATGCATGAACTCTGAATACAGTCCTTAAAAGCTGGAAAAGGTCTGTATTATATAGACCCCTTCTTCAACAGAAATTCCACTTTTAAACTACAGTGTTTATGGAAATATTCTCATGGTACGGTCTTTTAAAGTGTGCCCTGTACAGTGCCCTGATTGGGAAGTACACAAAGTGGACAAGCAGGCTTCCAAGACGCACCTGAACTAGCTGCTACTGGAGCTGGCTATCTATGGGACATGTTTGGCTTTCTTGAAGATATCCAAACTGTCAGAAACACAAAAGCCAGAGACAGTACTAACAGTGAGGCAGTTGGTCATGGCATGGTCCAAATTAATAGCAGTACAAACACTCGGCACAAACAATAGCACAAACACCTTGCATCTGAGTTGTTACTTAGATGCGGCAGAGAGTTAAGGAGATACTGAGCGAAAAGGTAAATTGGCTGCTAATATGATTATCTGAATGAAAACTTTCTTTTCATTCATGTTCTCTTTAGTACACTCAGTTCTCTTAAGTTTATGACATCAGCAAGGCTTTTAATCTGTGTATGCTAACCTGTTTTTTTTTTTACTTTTTTACTTTTTTTTTACCGAGTTACATACGTAAAGCAAGGCAAAATGCAATGGTCAGTGCAAGAAAGGCTTCTTGCATTGACCATTGCATTTTGTCTTGCCTTACGTATGTAACTCGGTTCTCTAAGAAGGGAACGAGATGCCACCTCATGGCTTACGCTATGGGAAAGCTTCATTGAGGAAGTTGTGTCTGAAGCCCTATGTGCACACATGGCAATTTATTGGCTCGGATAGGACATGTGATGAGTACGCACCAACAAGTCCATATAAGGGCATCTATGTCACATTATTCCAGCTTCTACTTGACGGAAGCGCGAGTGGAGGCCTGAGGTGTGGCAATCTCATTCCCTTCTCAGGGGGCTGGGTTGCATACGTAACCTGGTGTAGTTCTTTTAATGGAACTTGATGCTGCGCCATGGCTGAAGCTATGGGAACATCAATACTCATGCTGCCACACGCCAGTCAGTGTCCAGTTTCCAGAGGCCGTGAGAGCGGACAAGTGAATTGAGAGCACAACATCAATTAGAGAACATCAGTAATAGTGCCAATCACAACAGAGGCAAAAAAGCCTCCACTTCAGAGTGCACAGAGTGCCTTCTAGTGGCCCTAGTGTGCAACAGAGTCTCCACTACCTCAGATGAGGGACCTGCCTCTAGGAACTGGTCATTCTCAGGGGCCAGACCCAGAGCTTAAACATCTTTGGGCAGGGGTTTAGGATTGCCCCCTGCACCTGAAAGAGGAGATCTTTCCTGACAGGAAAGTCCAAAGGAGTGAGGTCTAGGAGTAAGACTAGGGCCACAAACCATACTCAAGCTGGCCAATGAGGAGCCATTAGAAGAAGCTGGATTCAATTATGGCACACAAGTCTGCATCCGATTTACATGCCCTATGCAGAAAATCGCTATCAGTGAAAGAAACCTGGTCTCTGCCCAGAATCTGCTGCACCAACCTGAACAGAGGATGTTCACAACTAGTAGAAGGAAAGTTCTACACACTTCTCTGGGTTCAAACAGAGGCCTAGAGACCACAAATTGGAAAGCAGAACATCTCGATGACTGGCCATCACAGCCTTCAAGTGGTCCAGAATGAGACAGTTGTCCAGGTAATTCAGTACATGAATGCCCTGGAGACACAGTGGTGCAAGAGCAGCATCCATGCACTTAAATGTGTGCGGCCAGAGGGCTAGACCGAAAGGAAAAACACAATACCGGTATGTTTCACCCCCGAAAGCAAACTGGCTGACCTTCCTGTGCTCTGGCAGAATGCCTATGTGATAATAGGTGTCTTTGAGGTCTATTGTCACAAACCAGTCCTGATCAGTGATTCAAGTAAATAAGTTCGAGCGTGAGCATCTTGAACTTGAACGTCTTCAGTGCACAGTTCAGATCCCACAGGTCCGAAATTGGACACAGCCCCCTGTCTTTCTTGGAAGCAACAAAATACCAACTGTAAAAGCCTGAGTCTCCATCTGGAAGGGGAACATGTTCTATGGCCCCTTTCCTCAGAAGTAAGAAAAGTTCCTCTTAGAGGAACGCAGTTTGGTGGTCTCCAACGACTATGTACAACACGCCCTGAAATGTAGGAGGAAGGGAGGCAAACTGGATCCTGGATCCTTTTTCTATGGTATCTAGGATCCACTGAGACACACCTGATAGAAACTTCCACACTGCTAGGTTGTCTGAAATTGGTTATCGGCCTTGTGCTGATAAATTTCCATAAAGACTTATCTCTGTCCTTAATCCCCGTTAAATTAAGCCACAGGTCCCTCACTGCAGTTGAGTTCCTTTAGCAGGTCAGCCTGGTAGGTTTGCAAGAGTGCCATGGTGTTCAGGGATTCTCCCAGGACCTTGATACTTCAGCATGTAGGTCCATGAAAAATAGCAGATACATGGGGGTGACATGCAGCCTGAAGTCAAGAAGCAGTTATCAAGCTTAGAAAGAGCGACACTAACTTAAAATTTTCTTTTAAATTTGGCTTGGCAATGGTGCGCATGGCCGCCTCATGGATCTCCTCAAACGCCACAGATTGCGGTGGCAGATTGAGAGAGGAATGCCTTCAGAGCCCAATGCAGAGAACAAAATATCCTCTTCCAGATCAGGAGAAATCGTCTAGCAAAATACTGAATCCGAAATGAGGATATCAGAGTCGGGGCGAGAACAAGAGAAGGACCTGTCTCTTGTTCCGCTTCCACCATCTCAACCCAAGAACTTTATGATCGAAGCCATCACGGCACACACAAGAACCAAATAAAGATCTTAAGTGTACCTCTTCAAAGACTATACAAACAAAAAATTGCGCTAACAAAGGTTTGTAGATTACTTAGTTATAGATAGATAGATAGATAGATAGATAGATAGATAGATAGATAGATAGATAGATAGATAGATACTTTATTCATCCCATTCATTCATACATTTCACAAGGATTTTGAGCCACTTTTATATAATTTCCTATTGTAACTTATATAAAGTACTATTGTTGTGCCAACTGGATGTGGACACGGGACCCAAGCCACAAGGCACAGAAGCTTGGCTGAAAAATACAGCTTGCAAAGTGTAAACCTCTCGCAATGCACGCAGCCGGCTCCCTCGAGAGACAGCTGGGTTACTCCTGTCCCAAACAAACAACACAAAGAGAGTTCGTATCATCCACTGTGATATAGCAGGAGCATGGATACACACACCTCTTAAACTGCCTGCTCATCAAAATCACATTTTTCTCCTAGTCTTTTATATACATCTTTTCCCTATTCTAGACAGACAGTACAGACAATTGACAGACACAGTACAGAGTGCTTCCGGAGGACAAAGAAGCTGGAGTAATGTGATGTAGATGGCCTTATATGGATTTGTTGGCAGGTATTCCCTTTGTCACGTGTCCTGTCCAAGCCATTAAATTGTCATGTGCACACAAAGAGCTTCCTCAATGAAGCTTTCCCATAGCACCAGCAATGACCCAGTGTCAAGTTCCCCTGAAAGGGAACCTAATTTACCTGCATTTGCATCTGTGCCGCACTAATCATGTTTGTTTTTAAAGATATTGATTTGCAAAAGTGTAAGCAACAAGCTTAATACATAATAATTGTGCGTGCCTGGTGCTACACATTTAACTTGATTATTCAGCACCCCATTATTGTAGACAGTCTGACTTTTGTGAAAACAAAGCTTTTGTATAAAAGCAAAAGTAATAATTTTAACAATAGCTGCAAGTCATCTTTCAAAGCAATAAATTGTTGATCTCTATGACATTTTAGCACTCTCCATCTTTCTGTTGTGTACTCACTAAATGAACATACAGATCACCTGGGGTCTTTTTTATAACCGGTCATAACTCGTGACATAACATGGCCATTTTGAAAGTATTTGTGACATCACAAAACTACATAAATTTACCATAACAATTGTTTTCCAAAAAGGAAAAAATAAAATACAGCTGACAGGTAAAAAGATTTTTTGAAAAGTTTATTTGTTTATTAGTTTATTGTGCAACTGGCTATAGACTGATTAAGCACAAAAGCAACTGAATTTGCTGTAATTTTTGGTTTGCTGATAAAATGTATTAGCAAAAAGTACATTCATCACAATTCCTAAAGCTACAGAGAAGATCTGGTTTGAATATCACTGATTTATCCTTAACCACACCTATTGATGATGTATTCATTTAAACCCAACCCCTTTCCTGTTCTGTTTTGTTATGCCTGGTGATGAACACTACAACAGAGCATATGTATGTTGCTTGTTGCCCCATACTGTAAATCCTGAGGAGAGATAATCTACAGCTATGGATTGTTGGTGGGAAATTGAAAGTAGTATTGAGAGCAAATCCACCAACACCCAGTATAAATAAGCTTACTTTTTAAAAACTACATTCATTGGCATGAATTCTTTATAGAAGCTGTAGAAGGGATTCAAAGGGTATCTATGGGCATGATTTCATATTTCTAGTGTCATTTCCATATTACTAGCAGCATGTATTTTTTTTATCATATGCAAAATTCACCAGAAGTATAAAACTGTCACATGGTGAGACTTGTATTAAGGATTTGCATTGTATTAAGAAATTTCTGCAGGTTTCTCAAACAATCAATAATCAGTTTATGCTACACTTAAAATAAGCTCTGTCCCTTTAAACACACATCTCTGAAAGACCTATTACTATTGTACAATACCTGCAGGCTTCAAGAATAATGTCTGGCTCAAGATTATTTAAATTATCATTGTCAGTTTGTAGGTTCATTGACAGATAAATAAAACACTACAGTGTATTTAAAACTATAATGGTAATAGCCTACATAAATGTTATGTGGCCATTTAATGTGCACCAAGAAACAAAGCGAATATTCAAAAATGACAAATAAACTGGTCCTGAATCTGCTTATGGTCAGACCCTAGCATAAGCTACATGTGGTCCTCATAGTCTCAATTGCTGATAAGTAATCATCTTCCCATATTTATTTATTTGAACAATCAAGTCATAATGTGGTCAGCTGGACTGGTCTAATATTTATGGTCACTTATTTTATAAAATGATTATTTTGCTGTATTTTAATCAAAATATCAAATGACCACTAAACAATTAGGTCTTTTAGGTTGGACTCCACATAAGAACCAAATAAAGATCAGAATTGTAACTGTTCAAAGACAGTGCATACAAAAAATTCATGAGTGGTAAGAGATGTTTGTACATTACTTAATTATGTTGTACTAGATTTCACAAGGATTTTGAGCCACTTTTACATAATTTCCTTTAGTAATTTATACAAAATACTACTGTTGTGCCAATTAAATCAGTATAATTCACAAAATGTAATTAAAACAATATAGATAGAGATAAACCTGGACTTTAGATAAGTGCAAGTATAAATGCATAGTAAATGTAAGTAAATATTGGATTTTGAAAAGTTTTTATTATTGCTGTAACGATTCATTCATTTTCTCGGTGCATCGATTAATAATCCTGGCGATGCATATGCATCGATCTTGAAACATGGAATTTTGAATTGTGAATCGTATGTTTCTGTTAATAATTGATTAAAAATAATAAAAATCGAATGAATCGCAATTATATGATGATGCATAATTATAAAAATAAATTATAACTTTAAATTAGTTGAATATGCGTAGTCATGTGCACCCTCACTACACTGGCGAGGTGGATTACGTCAGTACTCTCCAATTTGCGCCGTTTGCTGTCATTCACATATGCTCGCTGCACTATGGAGGGCAACGAGGGAGAGATTTGCAAGGCACCAGCCAATATGAGATCAAAGGTTTGGGAATACTTTGGTGTTCACACAAAAAATGGAAAGATTGACAAGTCTGTTGTAGTTTGTAGTCGTTGTAAATGCGAGTTAAAGTATTTTGGAAATACAACAAACCTTAGCAACCATCTTCGCAGACGCCATGCCATTAAGAGAGAAATACCTGCAGCTGCACCTACGGCAGCTAGTATTTCAGGGTCATATTTGAGAAGTCCTAACCTATTTGGTCAAACTCTTCCCGAAAACTCCAATCGTGCTAAATCCATAACTGCATCTATTGCAAGATTTATTTGCAAAGATATGTGCCCCTATAGTGTTGTGGAAAACACCGGTTTCTGAGAAATGATAAACACTTTAGAACCACGATACAAAATTTCCAGCGTCAGTTTTTCAGTGAAAAATATATCCCGGAATTGTATCAGTCTACGAAAGAGGAGCTGCAGCTCAAGCTTTCTCAGTGTGCCCATGTTGCCCTCACCACTGATTCTTGGACGTCCTGTTCGACAGAGTCTTATGTGACAATCACCGCACATTTTATTTCAATGAACTGGCAAATGCAGAGCTTCGTTCTTCAAACAAGGATTCTAAACGAAGCCCACACAAGCAGCAACATTGGAGAATTGCTGCGTGATGCCTGCTCTGAGTGGACAATTGCAGACAAGAGTCCTGCTCTTGTTACTGATAACGCTCACAATATGATTGGTGAAGGTAAAGTTGCTGGATTTACCCCCCACATCACTTGCTTTGCACATACTCTTAATCTGGTGTCTCAAAAGGCCATGAAAGTGAACAGTGTAGAGCGATTGTTGGGCAAAGTAAGACATATTGTCTCTTTTTTCCACCGGAGTCCCACTGCTACATGTACTTTAAAAGAGAAACAACAAATTCTCGGCTTGCCGTTACACAAACTTAAGCAGGACATTTGTACTAGGTGGAATAGTTCCGTGGAAATGCTTGAGCGTTTCTTAGAACAACACACTGCCATCTTGGCAACACTTTTGTCAAAGAATTTGCGGAGAGGTACAGAAGTCCGCACTCTTCCTGAAACGGACATCAGTAATGCTGAGGACATTGTGAAACTGATGACACCCATTAAGATCGCTTCTACTATGATGTGTGAAGAAGAACAGCCAACCGTGTCGGTGATTGCGCCTCTCCAGGCTAAACTACTGAAACATTTCGAGCCTTGCGAGGACGATACAGACATGACTCGAGACATGAAATCCGTGATGACGGCGGACTTTTCATGTCGGTACACGAACTCCCGCGAAGTTCTGCTTAAAGGTAAGAGATCTCTCTAACTGTCAATAGCAAAAGTATTGCAAATGCACTGCAATCTTTATTATTAAGACTTCATTGCTGCTTGTATTAAAATGTTTAATAGCACAACATTGTTCATAATTTTAATTTTTACTTGGTACCAACTAATAATTTTTTTCTATTTATTTGCTAGCATCTGCATTGGACCCCCGCTTCAAAGGGTTCAAGCTTCAAGCTTCAAATTTTCCTTTCTAGAAAATGAGGAAAGAGAAATGATCTTCATTAAACTCACTGTTGAGGCCTCAAACAGTGTATGTTTGCAACTTCCCTTATTTTCATGAACTAAATGCTAGCTAATTAACTATATTCTATTAAGGATTCTAGGATTGTAATATGATGGTCCTAAATTGTACTTGTTATATTGAAATAATAGTCCTGTTATGTTTATAATTATATGACTCGACTGGAGCTAGTATTATTTATTTCATTTTGTTACAGATTCACGTGGAACAGCAGGAAGATGCCATTGAAGAGAAACCACCAAACACAACTGAAGAAGGTATTTATTTTAATTTGTTAATAAAGAGTAATGTGTTTTAATTTAAAGGGTATATATACTGTAGCATAGCATTTTGGTATGCATTTATAATTTTAAATGTATTTAAGGACAAGAAATGAGATTTGATTTTTCCATCAAATTAATTTTATTTTTCAGATGAGATGCATCCTGCAAAAAAAATGAAAGCCATGGATTTGCTCTTTGGCAACATCTTGCAGCAGGTGGCAGAGACCTGTCCCCTATCAAGGTCTGCTAGTGAGATTAGCAGAGACGAGGTACTCAAATACAGATCCATGGCTCCTCTGGCACTGACTGAAAGTGCACTGGACTGGTGGAAGTCCCATGAGACAGAAAAACCAATCCTTACAAAGCTGGCAAGAAGTTATCTTTGCATTCCTGCTACCAGTGTGGCTTCAGAAAGAGTTCTCAGTACTGCAGGAGACATAGTACAGTATCTTCTCAGAGAAGCAGTTTACAGCCAGATTTTGTTGATCAGTTAATATTTTTGAAAACAAATCTCAAGTAAATAGTGTTGAAAAAGCATGTCATAGCCATTTGTTTGTTCTACTCTCTTGCTGCATTAACTACCAAGTTTTAGTTGCACTATGTATGATATTACTGCCAGTTGCACTTGCACTTTGTTGTATTTCTGCACTTTGCAATATTTCCTAAATGTTCTGGATGCAATGTTTACAATAAAAAAAACTTTTGGTGCATTGAATATATTGAGTCCTATGAAGCTAGAGTTCTGGATCAGGTTGCTAGGGTTAGGTCATAAATTTCCCAAAAATGGAATTTATTTGCTCAGATGCAGATGCCTAAAATATACAGAATTGTTAATCGAATCGAATTTCATTGTGAATCGTTCTGAATTAGCAAAAATCGTTCTTGATTCTAATAGAAAAAATTTGAATCGCAATTTCAATCGATTCACTGTCTACCCAAGATGCACAGCCCTAGTTTTTATGCAATTGTCTGAATATTCTACCAGCATAATTGTCTTAACCCCTAGTGAACACTATCAAGTCTAAAAATTACAAAAAAAAACTACATTATATTATTACTCCATCCTTTTATATTTCCTGTCTATTTTATCAAGGGTAATGCATTATCGTTACCCAATTCCTTTTGCACAGAGCCTGTATGCATTGAAAATCTGCTATACAAGCATACAAAGAAAACTGGTGCATATGAGTGAATGACATGCGCCAACACACACACACACAGTGTACAAGGCAATTGATGTGTACTAAATAGTTCTATGGCACTTGTTTATACCCATATATTTAAGGACTACACATAAGGGAGAAAATACTTGCATTACTTGCATTTGAGGAAAAATGTGAGCAAAATAAATTTTCCATGTGAGACCATAAGAAATTAAGACCAGCAAAATCTTTCTTAAGGCTGAATGTACGCGGTGTGTGGTGTCATTGTGAATATGTGTTGTACACTTACCTCCACAAGATGAGGTGTTGGATTGAAACCACACATATTGCAGACCTGCGTGTGACACTGGGTGCAGGAGTTGTAGTTGGGCGGCTCACTGGATCCTATATTAATTTCAGTCTTACACAAGGGGCAGCTGACTTTGGACTTCTGCACCTGCTTCAATGGTGATTGCTGCTGCTGAGCTTTTTGATGATGTGCCGGTGATTGCTGCTGTGGTGGTACCATTTGATGATGTGCTGGTGACTGCTGCTGCGCTGATTTTTGATGGTGAGCTGGCAACTGTGATGCCTTTTGATGATGTGATGCCACTGACTGCTGCTGCTGCTGGGGCTGTTTTTGTGAAGGGACATGTGGACCCATGGTTCCTTGTTTTTCTGAGCCAAGAGCTCCAGTCATACCTTTAGCATTAGCATCGCTGAAGATCACTTTAGTACCTTGGGTGCCTTGTTGTCGGGCAGGAGAAGGTTGTGCTGAGGCTCCTCCTCCAGGGAGGGGATCAACTGAGATTAGTGTGCTTGCTTGGTTCAGCAATGATGCTCCAAAACCAAATAGCTTTGTCAAGCCATCCTGAGGAGGGGTCTCATGTACTGAGGCTGGACGGCGAGCTGGGGAACTTCCAGCACTTCGAATATGCTCTGATCGCCCAACATGGTGAACTGGAGATGCGCGACCAAGGTCTGGCTGTGAGGGTGCTTTTGCCAGACCGGGTAATGGCACAGCACCAGGGTGAGGAATGCGCGAGCTAGTTTGGGGTGCTCCACCTGGGCCTCTCTGTTTAAACTCAACATTCTGACCTTGGGACCCTGACTGGGCTCCTTGATGTGGAATTTGAGAAGATCCGGGTTGGCATGAAAGTCCTGTTTTTTGAGGTCCTTTCTGGTAAGGACCAGTAGTTTCACTTTCTTTCTGAGGGCCCAGTAAGGCCTGGCTTTGAGCCTGTGTTTGGATTTTGGAATGGAGCTGGGTTTGGGGTTGAGTCTGCAGTTTGGGCTGAGCTGAAGGCTGGGAATGAGGAGGTATCACAGGGTCTGATTTAGGTTGTTGGGAGGAAGAGTGAATCTGCTGCTGACTCTTGGAACGGGGTGTGGTCATATCCATTCCCAAGGCTCTCTGCATCTGACAGTTCAGACACAACCACTCCTGGACCTGTGTGAACAAACATAAATAAGCATAAACAAATTATATGCATATAGAGTGCTCTAGTTAAAATGAACATACAATGTGTTAAACATAAAACTCTTTATTTAAAAAAAAAAATACTGAAAAGTATATATAAATATATATATATATATAAATAATAGCCATGGGGCTCAGTTAAGAAGAAGTAACATTAAACGTAACATTTTTTCTGACAGACAAGAATCTCTGGATTCTATTATCTCTGGATCAAAGCAGAAGGATGCATCTTATTTATAGTTTGCTGCCTCCTGAAAGATATTAAAAAAAAGTGTGTGTGTGTGTGTGTGTATGTGAGTGTGTGTATGTGTGGGTGTGGGTAGGTGTGGGTGTGAGTGTGTGTGTTTGAGCAAAAGAGAAAAAGAAAGTGTGAGACAGAAGGATGGAAGGGGAAGAGCTGCCTGTGACAGAAACTTTTGTCAGCAAATTGCAAGCCACATTTTTCAACATTTATCTTATCAACTACTTTCTATATTGGTTATCTGTCATACTCCCTGTCTCTGTTTTATTCCTATAATTAATGTCATTTCCATTATTGAATCAGAATAGAGTGTTTTACTACTGTCAGGAGTTATTGGGTTAGTTCCATGCCAGACCCCTAGGGAATCCTGGCAAGTGGTTTATTTATTATGTTATTCCAACGTGGGTGGTGCCATGCCCTTTCCTAATGTGTTTTCCCGCTTTTTCACCTGTCCCTTATTTTCCCTTAATGTGCTGCTCTACATATATTTGTCCTGTTGTCTTAGTCTGTGTCAGTCATTATGCTTACATGTCAACATAACGGTGTGTGTGTGTGCCGTAAGGTGGGACGCTGTGTTATCTAGGTTTTTATGTTATAGTCATGATTTGTTGAGGTTATTTTCCATGGCATAGCTATGTTTTTTCTGTTACATTTAATGTAGTTGTGTTTTGTTTTGTTAAATAAAAGCAGTGCATGTACTGGATCTCTGTGTTTGGGTCTGATCTGCTACTGCGGGTGATCCAGGTTTGATCTCCGCCATCGGTGGTGTCCACCCTGTTCATTACAAATACAGAGCTACAGCTAAAAAGAAAAAACTCTAATCCAATATGCTGCTTTTTATTCTTCCTAGACCTTTTAACTCAAATTGTACATATTACAGTTTTTCTAAACATACTGATTACTGCAACTACTATGTGAAGTATTTAGTTTTCGCTCCATCATTTTATAAATATTTTTTAATGATGACCTTCAATTTTATCATTTCAAAATTGTCTCTGCACATAAAGCAGCAAAAGTCTGAAATAAAAGAATTTTTAGGTCAGATCACCAATAGATGTTGATATGAATGTCGATAAGACATTGGATTCTTTGATTCTTGTCATAGCATGAAATGATCTAAAAACCCTATTGCACAATAAAAATGATGAGGACTTGAGAATAGAATGGTGACATGTCATTTTAATGTACACTGTGAATAAGAGGGCAGCTTTAAAGTAGCTTGACTAGAAAAATGTCAGTTTTCATGATCATGACATAACTGAAACTAGAGTATTACTCTAAAACAAGGCATTGAATACTGATTCAGAACAGAATCTGACAGCATGGTAGAGCATGTCTTTTAATCTTGTTGGTCTAGCACATCGACACACAATAATATTGATTTGTTAGAATACATATTGCTCTATCATTGTATACAACCTCTACTCAAGTTTTTTGCCTTTTTTTGTGAGTATTGATCATAG
The DNA here is from genome assembly GCF_019097595.1 of Hemibagrus wyckioides. NCBI lineage: Eukaryota > Metazoa > Chordata > Actinopteri > Siluriformes > Bagridae > Hemibagrus > Hemibagrus wyckioides. Next base: position 10,675,966 of record NC_080714.1, read on the forward strand.
CATAAAGATCCATTTACATTTTAACTGTTTGTTTCTCACTTTAAACTGGATTTCTGTTATTAATTATTGCAATGGATTTAAAAAAAATGTGCTGTGAATTTCTATGTGTGGTTTTGTGCAGGCAAATAACTATAAGCCAACAAAAGTCTTAGTGTGGTTGGGGAGTTATGCAAGATGAGGGAGAGCTGAGACAGATGCAAATGCAGTTACCGCATTTATTAAAGAGAGCCATGTTATATACTTCTGTTACCATTCTTATCCAAGAAGTATAGGGGAAATGTGACTGATGAACAACCAAACATTCTGTCGTCTTTTTATTTTTCCAAACAATACTACAACAAAATGGGTTTTTCCTTATGTACAACATAACACAGGGGAATTTAAAGGAACACAGAGAAATCAATTCTCATTTCACGAATACAAGGCAGGCAGACAAATCCAAAATGGAAGTAAAAAAAAAAATAATCAGGAATCAGTTCAGGGTCAAAAAATTAAGGTCAGGCGATCAGTGAAAAACAACGTCAATGGGGTAGCCAAAAAACATCAGCAAGCACACAGACACACACACACGCACGCACACACACACACACACATTCAATTCATACTGTCATACTGTTCCAGGCCTCTGACTTCATTTTCACTCACACTGATTTACAGGAAGTTAGAAAGGTGCCAGATGTTTTCCCATGAACACATTTCAAAATAGTTTTCGTTTTGCACATCCTTCATATAACACTTAGTATAATTCAGCACAAAGAAAACCAGCAATGATGAAACCAAATAGCACATTTTTAATTAGAAATTAAACACGCTCCTCGCATGACTACCACCCAGGTGCTGAAAAGACAGTGCCACTTCAGCACCCCTGTTATGAAGAGCACATTGCTGCAAGGCAGGGTGGCAGAAGTTGTTATGATTTTTTATTTTTTAACCACACGCCGCCATAGCCACGGAGGAGCAGGACCGAGCAGGACACAGAGAGTCTGCCTGTGTCGATGCGCGTGTCCACGTCCATGAACGTCGCATGCACACTCTAGAAATAGCTCATTGAAAGTTCTTATGAACAGGTATCGCAGTTGTGGCCCAGTCAGTGATTAAATGCCAGAAGCAGCAACAGATGACTTTAATGTCATCATGGAGGAAAAGAAAGAAAGGACATGTGACTTGGTTGATTCAGTAAATTAGCTTAGGTCAAGATAATCATATTTTCATCATATTTTCTGTCTATACCTGTTGATGTTAGCCTAACATTGACTGAGCTAACGTTAACATACACTGTTGTTGCTAGGTAACTTCAGACTGTTAGCTAAATATTTAATGTATATTAGAACATTCTGTGTACCATGAAAACGAGTTCACTTTAAACTGCACATTTTCTGTCAGCAATGTATGACGAGCAGACTCTGGATGCAAGTTTAATGTTAGACCCAATATGATCATAACTCAGTCGTTTTCATATTAGAGGACAGATGAGGTGTATAGTTAGGATACATGGAGAGTTGGGATTGAATAGATAGATGGAGGACAATGAAAAATGATCTTTATATTAAAGTTTCTTTTTTTATATGTTTGCGAGATTGTGTTACATTCTTGCATCCTGTGTACCAAATAAGTAGTGTATCTATTGTGTTATCAATTTTCCCAAATCCCCCTTTTGGATTACAGATGTAAGGATAACAGTTTGTTACTTCCTACCCTACTATAACTTCCTACCCTACTATACAGTGTTGGATGCATAAAAATGATCTACCTATCTTTGTTTTTCTGTTCTAAACATCTGCAGTTTTGTGCATTTGTCTATGACAAACATCCTGAGCAACAAGTGATTTATTTTACATTTTCAGGTACAGAGATTAGGTTGAAATAAAAGTTTGTTTAACAATGGAAATTGAGTCTCACATTATTTAAATTTTATTCACACACAAAACATTAATGGTGAACATTTTTGACTTTATAAAATGATTCTCTCAAATCTTCCCGATCGGCCCCTATTAAACAATAAAGAAAGTAAGACATCTTTTTTATATACATAGTTTAGTAGCCTACTATTCTTTTTGGCAGAATTTATCATGATAAGCAACTTAATTATTTCCTGGATTTTGTATCACTATTGTCTCTAAATGTATGTAAATGCAGGAATTTTTTCCCCATTTTGTGCGCCACAAACCACCCCCCACGCCCCCACAAAACCAAAGTTACACTCCTGTGTATACCTCACAAAGAGGCACTGACACAAAGGAGCTTAAAAAGAGAAAAATCAAACACATATAACAGGGAACAGTTAACAGTTAAATTAAAAGTCTGGTGATTCAGAATATGGGAACGCTGGTGTCATAGCTTGGGCTTGCATGGCTATAGAATAAATTTAGATGTCTACAAAAACTAGCAAGTTACATAGAAATGCATTATGAGGAACTTCATAGCTCAGACTGACATTGATCCAAAACACACTACCAACATGACAAAGTACTTCATGTAGGAAAAAAAAGTAGACAATCACCAGACCTTGACCCAACTAAGTAAACATTTACTCTCCTGAAGTGCAGACAAAAGGGAGAAACACCTAAAACAAACAACACAAAGAAGCTCTAGTACAATACTGGAAAAGCATCGCAAAAGAAGAATGCAACAGTTTGGTGATGCCATTGGTTCACTGGCTTGATGCAGATATTGTAAACAAGGGATGTGCCATGAAATATTAAGCGTTATTTACTAATTTGTTTTTGCTCACCTAAACACTAGGTGGTCTGCTGCCAACAGTGGGATATTCTAAATTATTTAACACACCTACTGTACATGTAAATATCAGGAAAGGAAAGCTTTTATCTACTGTTTCATATTTATCTTTCAATTTCAAACCCAAATTTCTGTAGTATATAGCAACAGCAAAAAAAATGGCTGTCTTTCCAGTACTTTCATAGGGGACTGTCGTTGAAACAAATTGCACCAATAAATATGCCTCTTATACAAGTCCAACTCCAAAATCCAACTACAATTTGGGAATGAAGAGATGCTTTGAGGGACATCATTAGGAGGAACAGCTGCCTGGATCTAAATGTGATTTACATTTCTGGTATTTGGCAGATGCCCTTATCCAGAGCAACTTACAATTCATCTCTTTTTCTGAGGGTTAAGGGCCTTGCTCAGGGGGCCAGCAATCACAGCTTGGTAGACCTGGGACACACTCACAACCACAAGCCAGCATTAGTCAATAACAAAGACTGTGTTCAAACACAAGGTTCCTTATGAGTGTCATTGGTACCAGAGCACCTTCAGAACAAAGGCCAATGATCAGGTTTGTGACTGATCATCGGACTTCAGGCCACAAGTTTTGTACACATGCAGAAAGAATGGTAGAACTGTCAGAATAACTGTCAAAAGATCACCACTATGTCACTCTGGGCATTGGCCTGGGCACCTATCTGCTGACTAAATTTAGTGTTAGTGTTAGCAGAAGCTCAGTTTTAGAAGGTTTCCTGAGAAGGGTCATGGCTGGCTCTGAGTCCTGGCTTGATACTATGAAAACACACTTGTGGAACCGACGTCTGAAGCACATGTGGGCACACGCCAATTTTACTAGCTGGAAGGGGTCAGGTAACATAGTTGTGTGCGTCAGAAAAGACAATAAATGGGCATCTACATCACATACACCCTGATCCTAATTGTCTGAAGGAAGATGCCAGACATGCCCGATATGTGGCAAGCAATGCAATGTCTCATTCAGGAACTAGGCTACATATGTAAACTGAGACGTTTCCATTCAATGGAACTCAATACTGTATCATGGCTTTATGCTAAGGGAATGCCAATACCAACGTCACCACACCAGGAAAAAATACCTGCCCCAGAGGGCCATGTGAATGGGCACTGAAAACTGCTGGGTGCAGACAGGACTAGATCAACCCTGTACAATCTGAGACACTAGGGTCGAGTTCAAGTCTAAACTGTAGAACCTGATGAATGTGCGCCAAGAGGTCCAACCCACTGCAGATCAAACATCATGCGGGGTGACAGCACCTGGCTAGGGCACTGGAAAATGCTACACTCCTAGGAATGGGCTCTAATAACTAGTGGTAAAAACATTCCCAGTGAGAAAGGTGCTGCTTGTTGACGGATTACCTCTGTTGCAGCCACCAAAGCAGAGAAACAGTTGAGAAGACTTCACTTCACTGTCCTGAGCGATGGACAAAACTCCACTGGCCTGAGCGGTGGATGCAGGCCTTAAGGTGGATGCTGAGCACAGCAGGTGTAGCTTTTCTTGTTCCAAAGACTGATGGGGCAAAGGGAAAAAAGGCATGCAGGATGAACAGCTGGCTGGTCACTGAGGGCACCTTGAGGAAGTACCCTAGTCTGGGGTACAAAATATGAGGGAAAAAACCATCCCAGGAGCAAAATCCAGGTGGGGAAGGCTAATGATAGGGCCTGCATATCTCCTACTCTTTTGAAGAAGTAGAAGAGATGTTTTTCAGTCAGAAACTTCTCTGAAGCTGACTTCAAGGGCTTGAAGACCACAGAGAGGTCCCAGGTGGGGTTTTGCGGTCTGTAGAATATCCTCACTGGCACTGTGCAAAAAAAAAACAGAAACCAAAAAAGAGACCAAAGGGCCTATGGAAGCCCCAAGGAGGGTTGCATGGCTCCCAGACTGTCCTTCCACAAATGTAGTTGTAGTCAGTTAAAAAGCAGGGGCATGACAGCACACACCTTTTAAATAGCTTGCTTGCCATATTTTTTCTCAAGATGAAACAAAATAGACAATACAATTGCCAAAATAGACAAACAATTTATACAAACAGCTTCCTGAAGACAAACAAGCTGGGTGTAATCAACATAAATGCTTTTTTGTGGTCTTGTTGAGACACTCTGCTACATCACCTGAACCCTTCCAGACAATAAAGTTGGCATGTGTTCACACATGCTTCAGACACCAGTTCTGCAAGGGTGTTCCCATAGCATCAAGTCATGACACAGAATTGATTTCCCTCAAATGGGAACACAGTTTACTGTTTACTAGACACTCGACTCCTCTATACTCGCCTGGTCATGAGATGTGGGTAGTGATCAGTGGAATAAAGTCTCACTGCAGGTCACATTGCAAGATATGGTGACAAAAATGAATTTCCGTAACAGAGGTTATGTGCTTACTGTTTCAAGGGTGAGAAGCTCAGCAATCCAGAACAGCTACTGCTTCTCCAAATAAAAGAGTCATTTAAGGTTTGTTAGAGTGCCTTTTAAGGAAAACCCCTAGTTTGGATTCAGAACAAGGCAGACCTAGGATGTGATTATACACACAGTTGGATTGGGAATTCCTGGTGTTCCTTTAGCAGTTGCTAGAATATGTGGCCAGGCATTTAGAAGTCTGGAATGAATGAATGAATGAATGAATGAATCTATATCCCATGGCATAATAATTTAGTAAAGTGTGTTCTTATATCCTACCTGCACCTGTACCACTGCTGAAATCTTTAAGTGCTGAATGGCTAAAATGCATTGAGGAATTGAGGGTACAAAATGAAAATGAAGCACATATCTTCAAGAATACAAAATGTCTAAATGATTCTAGAACAAGGTTATATAACACAATATAACCCATTACATCATTTGAAGTAACAGAAGTTAGAATAAGAAATAGATGCATATGCTAAATGTTTTTCAAGCTGCCATGATCATCTGGTCTTAGGGGATTATGTGGATTGCTCCTGAGCCAAGAATTGGTTGGGCATATCAAGCACTCCCACAGAGAACAGCAAATGTTTCATAGTTGTAGAAGACAGTGAACACTGCTAATGAAATTTCACATAAATAACATTACTTGTGACATAATTTAACATTAAAAAACCATAAATAATTTACTATTGTCTAAGTAAGCTTGTACTTCATTGCTGACATCTATACCATATTCATCTGCTCTTGACACAAAAAAGAGTCATAAGAACATGTAAAAGAGATTCTTTGAAGGTGTTATTAAGTGTTATATGTGAATATTTAATAACTTTTATATAAGGGGTGTTTTCTTTTTTTTTAGGCAAAATAATGGGCTCATTTAAGCTACAAAAAAAACTTAAGTTCACTGCTCACTGTGGTGCTTCTTTTTTAACAGTAATGAGGAGTTAAATTGCTGCGGGGAAATTGTTCAAAATTACACGTTGAAAATTTCTCTTTTTAAGAACAGCTAAGAAAACAGACATATGCAGAAAGAAAACTTGGGAGCAAGCATGGAGACAGTTCTTGCTTCAGAGATTGTTGCAACACTAAAAGACCTTTTCAACCATAATGTACTGTATATTGAAAATGCACCTAGTATAAATATCATGAGTATCTATTTAGTGAATTTAAGGAGATGTGCCATAATCCGAACAAAACCCAGCAACTGAAATTATAAATCTTGGTAAAACAAGCTGAAATTTGGGGAAGACAATCACAACAATTTAGTGTCAGATTGATGGCACCAAATTCTAGCTGACAGAAGTGGAACCTGATGTGCTCTACTGCTGTTGTAACCCATCAGTCTAAAGGTTCGACATGCTGTGCATTTGAGATGCTCTTCTGCTCACTGCAGATGTGAAGTGGTTAACTGAGTTTATCCTTTCTGTCAGCTTGAACAAGTTTTCTCAACAAGGGGTTTCCATCTTTATTACAATATTCCAATTCTAGAGATTCTTGTTCATGAAAATCATGGCATGGCATTTTTCGCCATTCTGATTTATGATGTGAACATACACTATATTGCCAAAAGTATTCGCTCACCCATCCAAATAATCAGAATCAGGTGTTCCAATCACTTCCATGGCCACAGGTATATAAAATCAAGCACCTAGGCATGCAGACTGTTTTTACAAACATTTGTGAAAGAATGGGTCGCTCTCAGGAGCTCAGTGAATTCCAGCGTGGAACTGTGATAGGATGCCACCTGTGCAACAAATCCAGTCGTGAAATTTCCTCGCTCCTAAATATTCCACAGTCAACTGTCAGCTGTATTATAAGAACGTGGAAGTGTTTGGGAACGATAGCAACTCAGCCACGAAGTGGTAGGCCACGTAAACTGACGGAGCGGGGTCAGCGGATGCTGAGGCACATAGAGGTCAAAGAGGTCGCCAACTTTCTGCAGAGTCAATCGCTACAGACCTCCAAACTTCATGTGGCCTTCAGATTAGCTCAAGAACAGTGCACAGAGAGCTTCATGGAATGGGTTTCCATGGCCGAGCAGCTGCATCCAAGCCATACATCACCAAGTGCAATGCAAAGCGTCAGATGCAGTGGTGTAAAGCACGCCGCCACCAGACTCTAGAGCAGTGGAGACGCATTCTCTGGAGTGACGAATCGCACTTCTCCATCTGGCAATCTGATGGACGAATCTGGGTTTGGCGGTTGCCAGGAGAACGGTACTTGTCTGACTGCACTGTGCCAAGTGTAAAGTTTGGTGGAGGGGGGATTATGGTGTGGGGTTGTTTTTCAGGAGCTGGGCTCTGAATGTTTCAGCATACCAAGACATTTTGGACAATTCCATGCTCCCAACTTTGTGGGAACAGTTTGGAGCTGGCCCCTTCCTCTTCCAACATGACTGTGCACCAGTGCACAAAGCAAGGTCCATAAAGACATGGATGACAGAGTCTGGTGTGGATGAACTTGACTGGCCTGCACAGAGTCCTGACCTCAACCCGATAGAACACCTTTGGGATGAATTAGAGCGGAGACTGAGAGCCAGGCCTTCTCATCCAACATCAGTGTGTGACCTCACAAATGTGCTTCTGGAAGAATGGTCAAAAATTCCCATAAACACATTCCTAAACCTTGTGGACAGCCTTCCCAGAAGAGTTGAAGCTGTTATAGCTGCAAAGGGTGGACCGATGTCATATTGAACCCTATGGATTAGGAATGGGATGTCACTTAAGTTCATATGCGAGTCAAGGCAGGTGAGCGAATACTTTTGGCAATATAGTGTATATCCTATATGAACATTTGTGCGAATAGCTACTGGGCAATATCTGCATGATTTTATGCTTAGCTCTTCTGCCAGGCAATTAGCTGAGAAGATAAATAGTAGGTGTATAGGTGTTTTCTAATATAATTCTCAGCTCCAACCAAAGAGCATACTTTGAATCTCTAATCTGAAGGCAAACAAAAAAATGAAGAATAAATTTGAGACCCCAACGTAAAATCAGCTATACTTTGTAAAGTATCAATACCTGATTAGCTGTGCTTGGTAATTCTCAATTTCAAATATCAGTCTTTGCCTTTGACAACCTATTTTTATAGGAATATGATTAAATTGCCATGCAATTACCTTTGTCTTTATTATTTTTATCCCTCTATCCAATTATTTAATACAGTGGGCCAGAACAGTATGTCATTTCTCCTTTTTTTCCCCCACAAACTCACGTCTTTGTTACAGGCAAATCTGCCTGGGTTCCTGGCAGCCAGACAGCCAGGCCATGCTTAACTTGGCACTGTGGCAGATGGGCAAAAGTATATACCTGAGAATTAGCAATGTAGCCAGAATGTGAGCTCTCCAGGAAAATTCTGCTATCTACAGTAAATCAAACCATAAACCTTAAAAAACAATGAAATCATTTATGGATTAATTATAATAATCAAAATAAATATAATATATATATAATAGAAATAGAAATAATTTACAGTTTATGGATTTCTTTTACATATTTTTTATACTTAATTTCAGTCTTATTTAGCCTTTTTCTGGAGATCTGCAGTATTTAGGTCTTACTTTCGTAAGTCTGGATACAATATTGAGTGATTATTCCAGAACATACTTAATCCCAAGCTCATGAAGCATAAAATGAAATTATATGTATTATAATTATATGTATTTATATGTTTATTGACTTGCTGTTTCCAAAAGGCTGCTCCAGCCTTGATAGCTGAGGGGACAATATTAAACTGGGAACAAAACCTACTGATGTATCTTTGATGTAACATCCCTACTGATGTATCTTTGATGTAACAACCCTACTGATGTATCGTTGTCCTCCAGAAACTTGTACCAAAAAACAGAAGAGCTGTCATCAGGGCTCCAAATTGGCTATAAGTATGACTGCACTATTCATGCAGTTCCATGGTGTGTCCCTGCCTCTCACTGAGAGTTCCTAGGTTGGACTCCTCATTTGTTTTCATTGAAAAAGTATTCACCTGTTTCTGGGAGGTGGAAGAAACCCATGAAACTGGTAAAAAAAAACGCACATGGATCACATTCATGGGTTATGCCTCTCACACTCTGTGCCTTTAAAAGCCTTATACCATGGGAATCTCTTTTTTTGTACATTCTATGGTTATCCCCAGCAAATAACAATAAATCCCTTTATTAATCACTCCCTCTTCATTTCTTCACTTCACACCTGAGCACACTAGGTAGATTAATGGATTTTTGTCACAACAATGGAAGACATTAATCCCTAATGCACACACCTCCTATAAAAACAGTACTATCACTACTGTTTTATTTGCGCTAAGTAACAAGCCTTACACCAACACAGACCTTGTCTCAAGACACATCATAGACATAGGAAAACTATGGCCTTAAACATTGCAAGAAAGTACTAAATTTGGTAGAGTGTGACCTTTCGACATGATTACGTAGTACATGGTGCCGCGGACGCACATCCCAGAGCTAGTGCAAGATGAGCTTTTGTGGTTAAAACGTATACATTTTTTTAATTTTTCTAAGAAAATGACAGATCGCCCCAGTGTTTAATAGTGTGGAGAAGGAGGACCCCTCCGAAAGAGATTTTACAAAATAACTAGAGAAATTCATTTTATTTTTATTTTTCAGTATCTAGGATTTAAAAAAATAAATAAAAGAATAAATAAATAAGGAAGGGAGTAGGTTGTTTAATCCACACTCCATACCATTTGGTGACAGAAATACACCATTTTGTTGTTTTTGTCAACCGCCAATAAATGTCAAGAAGAAGACCTCTCCGAAGTTATTGCGTGTGGAACAACACAAAGTTATATGTCTTTGTGTCAGTTTTTTTGTTTAAAATCGTCCCTTCATGTGTGTATCCTGGATGTGTAATCGTTTTAAACCTAAAACATCCACTTGGAAATAACGTGATTGCTCAAAAAAATCCTTTCCGGAGCGATTGAAGCTGTGGCTGCAACTATAGACCCAGTGTTTACTAGTGTGGAGAAGGATGATCGCTCCGAAGTTGTTGCGTGTGGAATAACACAAAGTTGTTTTAAATATGTGTTTGTGTCAGTTTTTTGTTAAAAATGCTCCGTTCGTGTGTACCCTGGTTGTGGAAATCGTTTTAAACCTATTGTGCGCATGCGCGAGCGTGTAGCAGCCTGTTTTAGTTGATCTCTTTTAATTTACCTTAATTTACCTATTATTTATTCATCTTTTTTTTTTTTTTGGTAAATAGTAATAATTCCTTCCCTCTCTAATCATGCAGTTTGAGAGAGCCTCTGGACTTCTGTTTTCAACTCTCAGAGTGACCGTCGCGCAGCAACACAGTGTCGGCTCTTTTGTTTACACCAGAGATAAGATGATCACACTGCAACCGGCCCGCATTGCAGACCCTACTTTGTATCGAACCTTAAACATTTAAGCAAAAGATTACGCCCGCTTGAAAATAACATGACTGCTCAAAAATTTCCTTTGAAAATCCTGAGCGATTGAAGCTGTGGTTGCTCGCTCTGCACCTGGATATCAACACACCCATACATTCTCCCTCTACCTTTTTGTTAGTAAAGAACGTTGGCACTTCCTTGGTCTTTGCATGTTCGCTTTGTAAACACTGAAAAACTTTTGATGTGATTACGTAGTACATAGCGCGCATCCCAGAGTTAGTGCTAGACAAGCTTTTGTGGTTAAAAGGTATACCTTCTTTTTCTTAATCAACATCTACTCATGCTTCCTTCAGACAAGTAGCAGCTGGAGTAACATAGATATGGTCTTGCAGGTTGTAAAATGTAAATGGCTTAATACAAGCAAATGGCTTCAGAGTGATGAGGTGGTCAGAATTGAGAGGTGAATTATCAAAACTGTGTACATAAATTGGCTTTATGTAAACCCATTAACTGATTGTTTGAATAATGAAAATGTCACGAGACACATTTACATGCATTATAAGTTGAAAATTCTACAGTTAACTATGGACTAAATTCTATAGAGTCACTATAATATCAGTAAATATTGCATATGCAGTTACTTTACTAAGCTTTAATAATTCTTGTTTCTTATATTCTAATTCACCAGTTATTTATTCTAGGCCCTGATTTATTACAGGGTTTTATATGTAAAATCATGATACCTGTGGAAAAATTAAGGAAGCTGATATTGCAAATTAGCAAAACAATATGTCTTGTCAGTTTTAAATGCTTGCCTTACTAAAGATTTCCAGTCCAGTATAATATTTTACTACTAGTTCAGTTTACCCCCTCAGCATAATTTACTGCAGCCTGAATGTCACATCATGATAGACAACTGAGTAGTTAATTTGCATAAGGTTATAACATGAAGGCAATATAAAATCATTATATTAAATCTTGAAATTATGCCTCAAAGTTATCATGGTATTATACATGTTGTTCCATCTTAAATATTACAGCTTGTTCACACCTCTGATACAAACAGCATATTTCACTGCCTTTAATCTGTGTTATACTGAAGCACATAATTAAATTAGTAATGTTATAAAAAAAAGTTTCTGTTTACTATTGTTTTCTCTTTTCATATAAAAAAAGGTCAAATAATTGTATATCAGCCAAATGAAAGTGTAAATGCATGTGGTTATTAACATATAATCTAGAAACAAGACAACCAAACAAGACATAGGCGTTTTTGATCTCTGTGTTCTACCTGGAGAATAATTATGTTTACCTCTGTGAGGTGTGGGTTGGGGTTGAAGCCACACTGGTTGCACACAGTGGTGCGACACTGGGTGCACTTGTTGAAATTGGGCACTCTGTCAAGACTGGTCAGCTCTGTGGTGTTGCAGATTGGGCAGAGTTTACTGCTGGGCATGGGTGCTATCTGGGGCACTGAGTAGGGTGAGCTGGGAGCACTGCCCCGTTCAGGAGACACAGACGGAGATCGACCTGATCGCCCTACACTTCCACCACTGCTGATGTCCACCTGGAGGTTTCGTCTGGAGGCATGCTGTCCAGGACCTTGGTCAGTCCCCATGCCCTGGGATGCTGTAAGATTCTGAGATTGATGGGCTGGAGATGGTCTTGGGCTCTCATGGGTGGCCAGTCTGTAGGTCTCTCCTCGTCCTGGCATTCCTCCCATGCCACCCATGCCAACACCCACCCCTACACCACCACTAGAGCCATAGCCTGTTTTTGGAGATGTAGGTGCTCCAGCTAGCCTGAGAGAGAGAGAGAGAGAGAGAGAGAGAGAGAATTTATTTCCAGTTGCTGCAGATAAATCAATGATATACATTCATTAATTCATTCAGTCTCTACAAGCCAGCTACATCCTTTTGTAACTTTTTAAATATGAAAGTAAATTGAAATATTACAGGTATTTGATACCATTCACAGTTTTTAAATGCATCAAACTTACCTGTTTGTGTGTTCTCTGTGTATGACAGTGTGTTTGTGTGTCTCAAAGGAACACACTGTGTATCCAAGTTACCGTGATATAAATAACTACAGAATTTACCAGACATTTTTCTGAAGCAGGAGTCACAGAAATGTAATGAAACGTTCAGAAGTACCAGTCCATTTAACTATTTTCTCATTTGCACTTAAAAAGCGATACCCTCCTCATTAGTCTGGGAGGTTGTCTGAACATATTTGCTGGCAACAAAAAAAAGGACAAAGGATTTTTTTTTTTTTTTGTGGAACTATCACAAGAGAATCACCAATGACCAAAAGAAAAATGGTATGAAAAATACCAGAACTGATTTATTTCTAGCCTACACTGTAGATATCAGAATTATGCCTCCCATCTAAAGTCTCATCTAATGAAAACTAACCCATCCTCCATGTGCAAATCAGAGAATAACTCAACAGAAAACAGGTCTCAGTCTGCATCTCTGATTCATCTGCAACAAAATCCCTTATCATGAGACCTTTATAAGCTGTGTGTATACACATGGTTTTATAAGAAAAAGTCGTGCTAAAACTAATAAGAAGCTGCAGGACCAGAATCTACAGTTTCCGAATGTTGACATTATTCTTAAAAGAATTTACATTCTAATAAATGTCAGTAATAAGTAATGAATTCTATAGCTGTTGAGAACAAAGTTAGATAGGTGTTTATTATACCTTATTTGCAGGGTAGTCACTTGTATTGCACCAGCAACATAAATTCACCTGCACATTAGTAACTATCCAACTAAATTTGTGTGAAAAACTACAAAGGTTCTAACTATGTAGGGCCTGGGGCAGTGTTAGTGCTCATAATTTTGTTTGTTTGAAACTAAAAAAAATCTAATTACCCATGTTTGTATTTATACACATTTTAAGATCAAGCTTCTCTAGCTTCACAAGACTGTTCTTGTGTTTCATGTGACATGGCATTGTATAACAGCCATTTTGAGGACTGTGAATAAAAGTCTGACTGCATAAATATAATTGTCCTATCTTATGTACACTGCATTTGTCATGGACTGCTGACCAGTTCCCTGCCAGAACACCAGAGGGCGGTCTGGCAGGGTTTCTTTATGCTCCTATGTGCTTTTGTTTATGTTGTTTGCACATGTGTTTACCCCACCCAATTCTTCCTCCCTTTCCCTGCCCCTGCACACCTGTTCCTTATGGTTCAATTATTATCTTCCCTATTTATACCTTCTGTCTTGTGCTTGTGTTTTGCTGTGTCCTTGTCAGCTGGTTTTGCTTCCTGGTTTCTGCTGTTTGTTTTTTCTGTTTGTTAGTTTTTTTTCTTAGTTGCCTAGTTTTCCTGTGTTTCGATGTGCCTGTAGTTTTTGTTATTTATTAATAAAATACCTGTTTTTCATCTTATCTCTGCATTTGGGTCTGGATTCTGCACCAGTGGGGCACCGGCTCCTGACAGCATTGGCTCCCAGTAAAATTTTACTTTGATTATACGATACTGCTACTGACCTACACTGAACTGAATGGTCTTGCACCACAGTACCTTCCTTGTCTCCCACATTGAAAAAATAAATCCTTTCTTATAAAGCACTTCAGTTATGAAAAAGCCTTCCAATTAGTGTTCGGGATTCAGACACAGTCTCAGTTTTCAAGTCCAGGCTGAAAACATATTTGTTTAATCAAGCTTATTATGAACAGTTTGTTTTTTGTCTTAAGAAAATAAGCAGATCTGGAGGGTCCACAGGCACAGAGTGTTTGGGTGAACTAGTATGTTTGAATGATGTTGCTCCTCTACTCTCACCTGTTCACTCAGGTTTGTTGACGATGGAGTGGCTGGCCCAGGATGCCCTCTTGTCTGTGTCACCTTCTGGATCTCCCTTTTATTATTGCTGTCATACCTAGTTTTGATGGAGACCCTGTCTGCACTATGCACACCATGTACATTGCCCTTAACCATTAAATGATCATAAACAAACCTTACACCCCCCCTCTCTCTATCTTTTGCAAATTTGCAAATGTTAGATACTGACTTACTCGCTATATATAGTTTTTTTCTTTTGATGAAATCTACCCAAAACACTAAGTTCAGAAACACTAAGGCATAATATTAATAATGATTTACACAGTTTTAGACCTATTAGCCTGTGCCAATAACCATTCCTGACCAGATTTTAAGCTTTAGTAAATTGTGTTTTGCGTGGCCCAAATTGCATATTGATTCATGACAAACATGCAAAATCTCAACAGACCCTCTTAGAGTATCAACTTGCACATTTTTGGCAGATGCTGTCAAGTTTGCATGTTGGAGCCAGAGCTTGCACAGTAAATGTGTCCAGTTGAAAAGTGCACATTGCACTTGTCCATTTTGGATGAATGCCACTTTACACACAAGCTAGGTTAGACATCAAAATGAGCAACATACTGGAAAAATTAACTACCCACAAAGTCTCTGTTAGATCGGTTAACAAAAGAACAAAACACTAAGATCCAGAATTGTCAAACCTATCAATGATGTAAATCAACAAAGTTGTTAATGAAGTTAGCTTGGGTATACTTTCAGTAAGACTTTGAAGAAAGTGCATGCATGCTTATAAGGCTTTACATCCATTTCATTTACATCCATCTTTACATCCATTTCATTTACATCCATCTCAACCCTGTTAATCACCTCATAAACTACACCTTTTAATTTGCCATCAATGAACTCCTAAACTTTTAAAAATGACAGGACACTTTCCCTAAAGTAAAACTGTAGAGAGGTATCTAAATGTAAGTGCAGCTAGCCACTAGAGGGCCTCAAACACATTTTGGCTTCACTTTTGAATCCCTGTATGGATGTAAACCCATAATCACTTTATTATACAGACAAACCTTAAGGATGGTAGGATCTAAAAGCATGCTTAAGAATTACCTGTGTTATATTATATGCTCCCTTAACATTTTGTCTATAAGGTCAATATGGGCAAGCAATACTGAATGCATGCTTGCACAGACCTATACACGTTAAAACCCTGACCTTCAGTTAGCTTCAATTAGAGACATCTTCTGTGCATAAAGTTAATAATTAAATTATCAAACATGCTGACACAAACAAATGAGTCAAAGACATTCATTCAAAGTATTGCCAAAAAATAGCCAATACACATTAGCATCTGTACTACACAATACCTTTATATAAACCTCAGAAGATAAACATTGTTCCATTTTCCCTAAGCAAGACAATAAAAAATAGATTTACTGTAATATTGTCCTGGATTAAGTGACAAGAGTAATTTGGCCAAAATACTAAAAAGCAGAATCTTACAAATTTGAATCTTATAGTCAGGTTTTCTTTTTTAAAATGTATGAAAATTCATTATTATTATTATTATTATTATTATTACAGCAAATTCTAATATTAATACTACTCATTAACTGAAGTTTGTCCTTGCCATCTTTAAAAAATACACACAAACATAAAAATACAGGAGAATAAAGTAGTATCTTGAACCATGCAGAAAGTGTTGTTGTATTGAAATGGATATCATGCATGCAGATATTCATACTCTCTCTCACAAAATCTTCCATCTAAAATTGATTTTCTTCTGCAGCTATAAAACTATGTGTTTCATGGTTCCCACTGCTGATGCCATTAGTGTTTTAGTGATGAACATAATTCTCTATCACATTCAGGCTGACACACATATACGCACACTAATGCACACTTACAAACACAAACACACAATTACTGCAGTCTCAGAAGACAGAAACCCATATGTACTCTTTTATACACAAAAGAACTGATAACTAAAAAAGTGCAACACACACATTGTCCATTTGACCAACAATCTGCTAACAATTTATATTAAAGAAATACGAACACTTAACCTAACATTTTCCAATTCACTAATCTTCTACTTCTTATCTATGTGATGAAGGAATATGGCTTAAATTTCAATGTTTAAACTAGCAGTGCAAATTCTGCAATTTCTCTGATTATTTAACAGTCAACGGTAAGAGCAATTTGCTTTTTTATTCATTTCCATAGCATACTGTAACATGCCCACAACTCCCTTTCAAAGGTAAAGACTCTTCAGGATATTATGGTATCTATATGATTATTCTGCTTAGCTAAAAGAATGGCATTAATCTTCAATCACTGCACAGACGGTTATTATTCTTCATTTTACTCAGACTTAGTAGACTTAGTAACAGTATTACATTGTTTTATTAGGCCATCTGCTAGATTATTCTGAACTACAGTTCAGATCATAATTCAGTTTTGCTTACAAAATGATGTACATTTTACATAGCCCAGTGGTTTTCCCTTAATTTCACCTCTTAACAAAACAGTTTCTTTTTTATTTTAGAGTTATTAAACAGTATATGGAAATTACTTGCAGTTAACACCTTCTTAAAACAGGACACAAAAATATATACATTCAAAATTGAATTTATGCTTATTTGCTATATGCTTGCTTAATTGTTCTGTGTTTATTAACAGAACTTGTTATGGAAAGTATGTGCTAGTCTTGAAAACCAAATGAATCCAGGTCACAATAAAGTAAGGTTCAAAGGTTCAACCACACTTCATATAACTGTATATTTGCTTTTGTATGTGTGTGTGTGTGTGTGTGTGTGTGTGTGTGTCTGTCTGTCAGTGGCAATATAATAACAAGTCTTCCACAGTTGAGTGACAGTTGAATGAACCAAATTGCTGCTTCACTTGTCTGCTTTGAAAACTTGACAATGGTTATAATTTCTACCTATGCCATTACTGACTAGCCTCAATTCTAATATTATTATGTTCCCAATATAAAATATTTAGCATTATTTTGACTTACAGTAGCAGACCTAATTTCATTGTTAATTGTATCATTGCTTTGTCTTACACAGCATACAGGGGTTTAGCTAACACTTTGTTTTTGCATTCCATTTATATAATATTATAATTTGATCATGGTTTCATGCAGTCTTGAACATGGAAGAACATTCAGTGGTAATGGTGCCTCAGTGACTAATTAGCTACTGGTGCTAATTTTTTTTAAACTTTTTAAAATTTTTACCTAATTTTTATTATAAATGGCCTATTCCCACTCTTCAGTTGTTTCCCTATCACACAGCATCTACCAACCAAGGAGGGTGAAGGCTATGTACATGTAAACATGTAAATTCAGCAACCTCATCTTCAATTGTCAGGGGTCAGCATAACACATTCAGAGGACACCTCAACACCTAAGCATGCGTGAAGTCACAGTTGCCCATGACTATCTAACGCCATTGTCATTGATTCAGTAGAGAGACTATGCATTGCGAGTATGGCCAATTCTGCTCTCTGGGACTTCTGGTCATGGATGATTGTGGCATCTGCCAAAGTACACCAAAAGCGATCCAAAGAAGAACAGCAAAACTGGCGACGGGGTAATAGGTGCCTATACATATCCCACCAAAGAGCTACTCTGGCATAAAGTTTTGAAAGTTTTTGACCCCTATTGACCACTAAAAGCATCTACAATGGGCACATGTGCATCAGAACTGGACCCTGGAGTAACAGAATAAAGTAGCTTGTTCTGATGAATCATGTTTTCTTTTACCTAATGTGGATGGACAGGTTGCATGTCCATTGCTTTACCAGGGGAAGAGATGGCACCGGGATGCACTATGGGAAGAAGCAAGCTTGAACTAGCCAATGTTCTGCTGTTGATCCTGATATTCATGTGGATGTTATTTAGACATATACAACCTATATAAAAATTTATGCAGAAAAAGGACATCCCAAATGGCAGTGTCCTCTTTATAATGCACCCTGCATGTAGCTTAGTGGTTAAGGTGTTGGACTATTGCTTGTGTGTGTGTCGGGGGGGTGCTGGACAAATAAGTCTGACAAGTCCATGGATGTCCAACCTAACAACTTACAGGACCTGAGGTCTGAGTTGTTTTGGCAACCTACTCAATATTAAGCAAGTGCTTTTAATGTTAAAGCTAACTTGTGTATTTACAAAGGGGAATGTGCCTTTTTTTATATGCCAGGGCACTGTGGTCTTGAAAGGTTTGCTCTAGCATGGTCACTGCTTTGGCAGCAATGAAAAAAAAATCACTATCACTATGTGTACCACTTCACAAATGCAACATGCATCCAGAAGGTTTGACACCACTCAGGAGACTGACTCACCAGTCAGTAAACACATGCTACCTAACACAACTATGTTGAGTGTGTGTGCCACAAATATTTGAAGAACAATTTTTTAGAACTGTTAGGCCTGCAGAGAAGCCATAATAATTCTATGAATAATAATTTAATATTATTTCTTTGATAAATATATAATTCTATTAATAATGCTATTGCTTATTGAATAGCCTTGTGTTAAAGAGAATGCATGCAATGTGACCATTCTTTTTATCTGGAGATATGTAGTAATTCTAAAACTCTACCTACCACACATTATAACAGTGCACATAAAAGGTGATCATAGACATACAAACCTAGTAAATATCTTAATAATCATATAGTAAGGTCTCTTCTTAAAAAAAAATTTAAATCCATTGCCAGCTTTCACATACAACCTTCAACCACTCTATGTGTAAGGCTGTTTATAGCATGATGATCAGTGTAAACTCTGTTTCCTATTTTTTCCACAATGTTCTCAATTACATGGCATGCTGTGATAACGCATTATTTGAGGAAACTATACAATTTTGAGAAAAATTAAATTATTTTATCATGCACATGTGCCCCAAAAATAGTAGAGAGTTGTGGACTGTCCACTTGACTGATGAACAGGCATTCCATTTATTGTGATGTGGCAGCTTGACTCTGACACAAACAATTTCCAGCTATACAGCATCAGGCGGTTTTCACTTTCCACCACCTGGGAGAAAATAGCCCCCAGCCCTCTGCACTACACATCTGTCTACAACATAATAAAGAAGAGAAAATTTACAAAGGCATGCTAGCACAGCTCTGACCACTTGATCAGTCAGCTGGCACTCCCAGTGAGCTCAGTCAGTGGTTTGGTGGTCTGAATATTTAAGCATAAATAAAACTGAAAAAGAAACTGTTTTACAAAAGTGTCCAGGCACACTGAGAAATTAAGCATATTAAACAGTAATTACATTCCTACCTACTTATCCAACCAGTAGTTCTAGCAAACAAACAAGCCAACATGTTGTTGATTTAACAACTTACACACTGAACATATGCCATGCAAATATGTTATTAACATCTTTGTGTGTATAAGTGCATGTAAGCAGGCTGTTCTGAAACATAAGCTTTTCAAACTGACATCTTTGCAAAATTGTCCTGACTGTTTGGTTGTTGGTGGTCCACGGCCATCAGCTACCAGAGTGTGAGAACATCGCCAGGTATTTTAACTTGCAAATCACAGAGTATAGCTTTAAACACCCTCAAGCACACAAACAGTCTAAAATGTTGGTGCTGGCCATGGTGCTGAAACTCTAGACATGTGGTTATATATAAAACAACAACACTGAAACAACAATTCAAATGTACAAAGTAAAAACTTGGATCAGACACATTTATCAAACTTCAACAGGTATGGTATCAATTTCCTGCAGTAGCACAAACAGATGCAGCTGGGTGATACCATTACAAATGGGGTTTACAGTTAACACCGGTACAGCTGCACATATGCTCTAGTAGAACTCTAATCAGATAAGATAAGGTAATATTCAATTAACTATATGGCCATATATATAATCTGGATATAAGATTAATGCACATGGGTGATCATCACACCCATATGGGTGTCTTCTCCAAATTGTTGCCATGAATGATGGCACACAAATAGCAGACAATTGTTTAGTATCTAGTAAGTTTTAGCATTACAAGTTCCCCTTCACTGGACCTAACAGGCCTAAAAAGCATGTTCCAGCATGACTGTGCACAAAGTGAGGCCAATCAATACATGGTTTGCCAGGTTTGGTGAGGAAGTACTCATGTACAAACCCTGACATCAACGTCACTAAACACCTTTGAAATTAACTTGAATGCCTTAGCAGACCTTCTGACCTAAAATACCCTACTAATCTCACTAAATTTCTTGTGGCTGAATGGGCACAAATCCATACAGCCACTTTTCAAAATCTAGTGAAAACGCTCCCAGAAGAGGTTATTAAATTGGGGAGTAAAACTGGAATGAGATGATAAAAAAAATCATGTTGATGTTAGTCAGGTGTCCACAAATTTTTGCCCATTTAATGTAAATTATTAAGATAAATATTCAACACATTATTGAAAGAAATATTGAATATTCTATAATTAGCCCTCTGCTTCTTTGTCTAAAAACCAATAATACTCATAGTAGTACTGTGTCAAATAATGCCTTTGAAAATTAGATTCTACTAAAGTAGATACTGAATAAGACGTACTGTTGCTATAGTCAAACAGATGCAAGACCTTAAAGAGACATAATGGCTGTGAATTTCAATCCAAAACATGCATCATATAATAACATGCTGTCATTTAAAGAACCTCTCGGCTTTTTCATCTGACATCGCATGCTTCACTGCTCAAACCCAGAATCTCTGCTGTAATAAGGTCATCATTAAATGACTACATTTAAAAACCCACAATAGGTGCATTTTCTTTGTATAATGCTAATAGACACAAACCTATGCCGGAAGAAGCCCAAGAGGGTTCAGCAATTGCTGAGGAAAGGCACTGAAAAACCTAGTGAATGCTATACAGGGAGGAAAAATAAAGCTCTGCTCCTTTTCATGGCTCACTTGGTTTGTAGTGCTGCAGGCTACATGATATATTAGTTAAGGGGGAGTGCATCATTATCAAATGCCAAGCCCATTTGTGGTAGCTGAATTAATCAAATACATTTTTATATGAAATAATAACTGTCGCTTATTTCTACTGATTTCAGGATTGAATCAGGCATTCTCTATCAATCTACTGTTTACACTATAACACATTCTACACTTTCAACACTCACTCTTCCTCACTCTATCCCATTCACCCTGAGCTAGAATGATGAACATCCATGATCCTCTTCTTGACAATCATGGTTTCATTGCCAAGGGCAGTCAGGAGATATTACCAACATTATACATTTTGTCAGGGTTGAGAGCAATATGTAATATAAAGTATGTAATATAATGACTAGTATATAATATAATTATCATGGTTAAGAGTAACGAATTTTAAATAAAGTTTTACATTCATATTATGTATTTATTACTGTTTGAAATTATTTGTTCTATTAATGTAGATATAATCTAACTTTAACACTGTGTGTTTAACACTGTGTGTGTTACATTTAATCTACCAGTAAGTGAATATATATATTCACATTTACTGGTAGATTAAGTCAAGATACAGTTAATTAAAGTTAAAGTGAACAGGTAGTCAAATGCAAAATACATAATATTACTATTAATTTGCATGATACAGCATGTGTGTGTGTGTGTGTGTGTGTGTGTGTGTGTGCAGTAGCCTATAGTTATTTTAGATTTTAGATTCAACTTTTGAACCCCTCCATGCGCAGCACGCCGTGACTTGTTCTCATTACCGGAACAAACCAGGTGTTGAAACAAATGTTCAAATTGCACCTGAATGGAAGGGTGGGCGGATGACGCGCGGGCTCGCGCACAGAAAGAGGAGGAGCGCGAGCGAACGCGCTGCACGAAACCTTCCTCGTTCACATGCCCATTTTTTCGGTGTTATTTCCATTTAATAAAACAACATTTTAAGATGATCCTCTCCGATCCATCGACGTCCAAAAAAATAATTCTCTATGTGTCCCTCAAAATTTTATTAGACTCGTTCGCTTATAGCTATTTATGGAGCCATTCACTCGGGGCTCTGCAAAGGCTCTTATGTAATGCATGTGGAATCCCAAAAAATGCTGATAACCTATGAGGTATACACAAAGGGTGCATATTTTAGTAAGATTTTTTTAAAATTATGTCTACATTGTAGTCATACATAGGGGAAGTGTTTCCTACAGCAGATCTTGACAATGGCATTTAAATAATGCCGAACGATGATGAACATATCGGATGTGTTATTGCATACATCAGTATGAGGCACGGTTTTGATAACGAAGTGAAGATGCCCAGAAGAATAACGTTGATGCTACGTAGCAAGCGCTTTTCATTCACACACACACACACACGCGCGCGCGCGCACACACACACAATAATGCACACTACAAACAGCGCGTCAGCATCAAATACATCCTCCTGCGGAAATCTTTCACCGCATTTGGGCTGTGCGTGTTATCCAAAAACTTTCCTCCTAAAAACCGTTTTCACGTCTCTTACAATGAACGTAGCCATTATGAGAAACCGTTTATAGCAATACGATATACCGTAAGGTGTAGAAAAAATATAAATGGCATGGAAAGCATACACACGTGCGCGCGCGCACACACACACACACACACACACACATACAAACACACACAACGACGATTGAGGGCGTTGCGCGAGCGTAATTCACTGGACATAGCGGAAGACAAGGACGTGCTACATCGATTAACCTAAACCTACACACGAATACTGTGAACTGCGCGTGACGCTATTCCTTCCGGCCATGTATAGGCCTTTATAATCATCGGTAACATCATACACAAATTTGCGAAGATTTTTTTTTTTGCCAATCTGACAGTCTCTACTCGGTGGTTATAACGGGTGATAACCTTAGCAGTGCATGTTTTCCACTTTACCTGTTCATCGCCGCCCCAGTTCCCATTGCAGCTCCACCACCGGCCGCAGCGCCATTCACGGGCTTGATATGCTGTCCAGAGCCCGGTGATGCTGAAACAGATCCTGGAGCTCCCGCCACACCGAGCACAGAGCCTCCTTCCCCGCCTTCGAGGCTGGCTTCGTTTCCCATTGCCTCTTGGTTTAAAACGACAGAATAGCTCGAGTTTTTACGTTTCTGGTTAGAATACGTTAAAAAAAATCGTGAACTCAAATAGGATGCTTGTCTTCCGCCATCATCCTCTCTTTCTGAGCCAGAGCTGGTGCTGAGCGCGTGAGGAGGAGGCGGGAGCGATAAATGAGCACGCGCAGCTGACGCGCATCCACCACTACACACGCGCGCGCTTCAAGCATACGCTTTCATACATATGAGAATATTAATCACAAAGAAAACTGAATTTAAATTTTACAATTTTTTTTTTCATATTTGGCTACGTTAGTGCAAGTAATATGCAGTGTACAATTAGAAATGTAAACATTCCCCCAATTAAAGATTAAATAAATTAAAGAATATAATATACAAGAGAGAAACACATGTATTCATTATGCAATACGTTATTCATACTCAATACTCAGTCATGCAATGTGATAGTGAAATGCATAAAATCATACAGATACACAGCCAGAGTTTTAGTTAATGTTCACATTAAGCATCAAAATGTAAAAAAAAAAAAAAAATTATGACTCAGTGATTTTAAGGCATGGATTTTAATGCCAGACAGGCTGGCTTGAGTATTTCAAAAACAGCCAGACTCCTTGGAATTTCTCACTATAAAGTTGGAGTTTAAGCAGAACAGTGCAAAACTCCAAAGACTTATTTTCTAGTGGGCTTCAGGTCAGGTTCAAACCATCCTGGCATTCTCCTCTGACATCTCTTTTGACAGTGTTTCCACCCCCAAGACTGTGACTCACTGGATTTTAAAATATTATTATTATTATTATTATTATTATTATTATTATTATTATTTTGCTGTAGAGGACATGGGTAAAATAAAATAATCACAAGACAACAGTAAGCTAGCCAACATTAAACTATCTACTAGTAGACTTTAACATTACTATGATTTGGGCAAAAATAGTCATATTCTAGCATGTCCTTTTCTCTGTTCCAGTGGAGTAATGTTTTAAAACAGCCAATGTATAAAATGTCTAGCTGATGCTACATCTCAGTCAGATGAATGGCAAAGGGATTAGTGTAGGTTAATAATCTCTTATTTTGTTTTTAACAATCTAAAACAAAACGAATCTTGTGTTTAAACACCCAGTGAACATGAACAGACAATTAAAGGAAGACATTCCAGTTTTGCAGAGACCACAACCATGTCCATAACCACAAGGCTATGCTGACAAAGAAAGATATTTTAAACAAAACATTGTTTTCTTATTATTATTCAGGCTTTACCCTCTTATGAAAAAAAGCTTTTCCTCTAGACAGATTCTCATTAGCAGGCATGTGGACATTATTTCACACATGCACAGACCATTGCACTGCACTCTTTACTGCAGCAAACTGTACTCCCCAAGGCTAAAGCTTGAGATGAGAAAACACCTCTATATATAGGGCTGCAATGTTTTCGAACTGAAAAAGTGGACAGAGGAGATTTAGTATATTTGTTGAATAATAAATTAGTTATCTCAGTCCCCATATTTAAGATTAGCATAATTTTTGGTTCTGGAAGGTCAAGCATTGATGTATTTTACTACTAGAGTGTACATTTTGCTGGACTAGGCACTTCTAGCTTTGGCTTAACACACTTGTCCTGAAAGATGGATACAGTTGGAGCAGTTACTCCTTTGCATTCAAGATGATTAAAATTAGGCTTCTGCCAACAAACTACTCTATTTCATCACAGTAAAATAATAAGGGCCTAGGGTGTGACTGATGGGGCCTGGAGGGATTGCTATAACTCAAGATATGATTATACCAAACAATATAGAGATTGTAATAATTGTTTAGTAGTATGATGCATTTTATGTGGCTTACTACTTACTTTTAGTCCTTAGCTTTGTGTTGTTTTATGTAGCTCTATGTTGTTTTATGTAGCACCATGATCCTTAAGAAAAATTGTTTCATTTTACTCTGTACTGCATCAGGTATATATGGTTGAAATGACAATAAAAGATACTTGAATTGACTTGATGTGTTTGTATTGTAGTGCCATCCAAGCCTTGCAACTGATCCACAATGCAGCTGCAAAACTTGTTTTTCACTTCTCCAAGTTCTCCCACATCACCTTATTTATGTATTTTCTCCAGTGGATCCTGATAGTAGCCTATATCAACATGAAATAAAATGATGCTAGCCTACAAACCCAGATATGGACCAGCACCTACCATTAACCACTTATCACACCCACTTGCATCAGGTTTTCTTCAAGCCTCTAGCCAGACACTATTTGACCCAGCATCCCTGAAAGTACAAGGAAGACTTACTTTAAGACTCTGCTCTGTTCTCACCCCAAGGTTGTGGAATGACCCTCCCCTAGCTGCCCAAAGAGCTGAGTCACTGTCTGTCAGTAAGCAAAGACTAAATACCTATCTCTTCACCAACAACTTACAATAAATGAGCATTAGTTTATATGTTTAAAAAAAACCTAGAGGTGTGTGTGTATTGTATAATAAATAGGCCCTGCATAGTGTCTGTCTATAATAGAATGTTTTATAGATGAAAACATTGGTCATTGGACAGTGTGTGTGTGTATCCGTGTCCAGCACAGTTCAATTCTCTGTTGAGAACACAGATCTCAGTTGTGTGTGTGTGTGTGTGTGTGTTTGTCCATATCCAACTCAGTTCAGTTCTCTGTTGAGACACCTGATTGCCTGAGGGAAGAAGCTGTTCAACAGTCTGGTTGTTCGGGTCCAAATGTTTCGGTACCTCTTTCCGGATGGCAGAAGGGTGAAGAGTGTGTGTGAGGGGTGTGTGGGATCATCCACAATGCTGTTTGCTTTGCGGATGCAGTGTGTGGACTAAATGTCCATAATAGAGGGAAGAGACATTCTGACGATCTTCTCAGCTGTCCTCACTATCCGCTGCAGGGTCTTGCGATCCGAGACGGTGCAATTCCCAAATCAGACAGTGATGCAGCTGCTCAGGATGCTCTCGATGGTCCCTCAGTAGAAGGTGGTCAGGATGGGAGGTGGAAGATGAGCCTTCCTCAGCCTACGCAGGAAGTAGAGGCGCTGCTGGGCTTTCTTGGTGATGGAGCTGGTGTTAAGTGACCAGGCGAGGTCCTCCGCCAGGTGAACACCAAGGAATTTGGTGCTCTTGACAATCTCCACGATGAACCCATCGATGTTCAGTGGAGAATGGTCACTCTGTGCTCTCCTGAAGTCAACAACCATCTCTTTCATTTTCTCCATGTTTAGGGACAGGTTGTTGACTTTACACCAGGTTGTTAGCCACTGCACCTCCTCTCTGTATGCTGACTCATCGTTCTTGCTGTTGAGACCCACCACAGTCGTGTCATCGGTGAACTTGATGATGTGGTTGGAGCTGTGCATTGCTGCACAGTCATGAGTGAATTCAATTCAATTAAAAAAAAAAAACTTTATTTGTCCCCAAGGGGCAATTAAAGGCACGTGAGTAGCATGAAGGTCATAATAATAATAATAAAGGTAATAAAAACATCTAGAATATATAAACAAGAACAGTACTAGTAATAAAAGAAATTGAAGCCACAGTAATGATAAAGTAGTGGACTCCAATGCTCAGTGTGGTGGTGCTGGAGGTGCTGTTCCCGATCCGGACTGACTGAGGTCTTCCAGTCAGGAAATCCAGGATCCAATTGCAGAGGGAGGTGTTGGTGCCCAGCAGACTCAGCTTCTCGATCAGGTGCTGAGGAATGACTGTGTTGAATGCTGAACTGAAGTCAATGAACAGCATTCGTAGGTAAATATCTTTATTGTCCAGGTGTGTAAGGGCCAGATGGAGGGTTTTGGTGATGGCATCGTCTGTGGAGCGATTTGGACGATATGCAAACTGCATGGGGTCAAGTGATTTTGGCAGCAGGTTCTTGATGTGCCTCATGACGAGCCTCTCTAAGCACTTCATGATGATGGGTGTGAGTGCAACGGGACAGTAGTCATTGAGACAGGACACTGGAGACTTCTTCGGCACAGGGTTGATGGTGGTGGATTTTAGGCATGTTGGGACGATTGCGCTGCTCAGGGAGATGTTGAAGATGTCTCTGAAGACATCCGCTAGCTGTTCTGCACATTCCCTGAGCACTCTGCCAGGAATGTTGTCTGGTCCAGCAGCTTTCCGTGGGTTAACTCTGTGTAGAGTTTTCCTCACATCGGCCGTGGTGAGACAGAGCACCTGGTCCTCTGGAGAAGGGATGGTCTTCCTCACTGTCACGTCATTTCATGCCTCAAACCGAGCGTAGAAGCTGTTCAGCGCATCTGGAAGGGAGGCATCACTGTCACAGACAGGTGGAGCTGGCCTGTAGTTGGTGATAGACTGCATGCCTTGCCACATGCGCTGAGTGTCACTGCTGCTCTGGAAATGGCCGTGGATTCTGAGTGTGCATGCTTTGCCTCTGTGATGGCCTGAGACAGTTTGGCCCGCGCTGTTCTTAGGGCATCCTTGTGTCCAGCTCTGAAGGCAGAGTCTCTGGATTTTAGCAGTGCATGCACCTTTGCGGTCATCCATGGCTTCTGGTTTGATCGTGTGGTGATGGACTTGGAGATGGTCATGTCATCAATGCACTTTCCAATGTAGCTGGTCTCTGATGATGTGTATTCCTCCAAGTCTGTGGTATCTTAGTTGGTCGCAGCCTCCCTGAACATGTCCCAGTCAGTGCAATCGAAACAGTCCTGAAGAGCAGAGATGGCTCCTGATGGCCAGGTTTTAACCTGTTTCAGAACCGGTTTGGTGCGTCTGACAAGTGGTCTGTATGTTGGAATTAACATAACAGAGATGTGGTATGAGTAGCCAAGGTAGGGGCAGGGCTCCGCACGGTACACACCGGGAATTTTTGTGTTAACAAGATCCAGCGTGTTCACTCCTCTGGTTGCAAAGTCCACATGCTGATGGAATTTGGGGAGAACAGACTTGAGATTTGCATGGTTGAAATCTCCGGCGATAATAATAAACAGCCCGTCCTGGTGAGCATTCTGCAGCTCGCTAATAGCTCCACAGAGCTCACACAGAGGCGAATTCCTGGGGTAAATAAAAAGGTCTGCATCTAACAGTCACAAACTCCACTAGCAATGAACAATAATTAGACACAAGCACAGAGTCCTTACACCATTCTGTGTTGATGCTAACAGACACACTGCCACCATGAGTCTTACCGCACAGAGCTGCATTTCTGTCGGCACGAAATACAGTTAGGCCGGCTAGCTGAATGGCGGCGTCTGGAACTCTGTCGCTGAGCCACGTCTCCGTAAAAACAAAAACGCAGCAGTCTCTGTACTCAAGCCGTGTAATTCGCTGGAGTAGGATGTAGTCTAGTTTATTATCCAGGGAGCTGATATTTGATAAAAGTATGGAGGGGAGTGCCGGCCAGCTAGGATTTGTTTTTAGCCTAGCATGGACACCCGCCCTATTGCTGCGCTTGCACTTTCTCGCGCACCGCTTCCGTCGACTCATCTCCCGGCCACCAGCATCAGGCGATGCCGAGGGCTTGGGGCCTGGTCTCTGCAGCAAGCCGAGATCATGAAGCTTTTTCCATAGGTCATCGTGCACGTTGGCTGGTGCACGATTCTCATAACTCAGTAGTGTCTGGCGGTCGTACACATGAACTGACGTGTTTGCTACTCTCTCCCGATACCATGACAGGTGCAGACCATGAACAGCGCAACCAATGTGGAGATGAGGCAATAGAGGCAGGCTACATGCTAGACCTACGCGACCACCTTTACCTAGCCTACTGCTAGCTAATGTCCGTTTACTCGCAAATAAGATGGATGAGCTAAGAATTACAACCCAATGTGAGATAAGGGAATGTTGTGTTCTTATTTTCAGGGAAACCTGGCTCTCAGACAAAGTGCCAGACTTGGCTCTCATACTTCACACACACACCATTCACCACGGAGACTGCACATCAGCCATGGGAAAGACCAAAGGAAGTGGCGTCTGCGTGTATATTAACAACAGATGGTGTTGAAATGTGCAGGTTGTTGAAAAGCACTGTTCTGTGGACTTTTTAATGGTGAAGTGCAGACCCTTTTATTTACCAAGGAAGTTTACATTCCACCAGAGTCATGTGACCACACTGGGAATTCTGCACAACGTCATCAGCAGACAGGAGACTGCACATCCAGATGTGGTGTTCATCGTATAACAACATTGAGGAAAACAAACCCAAGGAAGGCACCCGGCCCAGATAACATCCCGGGATGGGCACTCATGGTTTGCTCATCGGAACTGGCTGACGTGTTCATGGACTTCTATAATCTGTCCCTCTCTCGGGCCTTGGTGCCCACCTGCTTCAAATCCACCACCATCATACTGCTCCCAAAGAAGAATACTGTGACCAGCCTGAATGACTATTGTCCTGTTGCACTCACCCCAATAGCAATTGTTTTGAAAGGATAGTCATAAAAAGGAACATTCCTACCACCTTGGACCCATTTCAGTTTGCATATTGACAAAACCTGAAGATGCTGTCAACGCTGCCATCCACACAGCCCTCACACACTTGGAGGGTAAGGACACATATGTGACAATGCTATTCATCAACAACAGCTTGGCATTCAACACAGTTATTCCAGACAGGCTCTCCAAAAAGCTCCTCACCCTCAGACTGACACTCTCTTTCTGTAGCTGGGTGCTGAACTTCCTGATGGACGGACCCCAGTCAGTCAGAGTAGGAAACCAGACATCAGGCATCAGAACTGTGAGCACAGGGACCCCCCAAGGATGTGTCCTGAGCGCACTGCTGTACACCCTCTTTACCTATGACTGTGTGGCCTCCCAAACAAATACAAAGATAATAAAGTTGGTGGATGATACCACAGTCATCGGACTCATTACTGGTGGACTTATTACTGGTGTCAGGAAAATAATCTCTCCTTAAATATAGATAAGACCAAGGAGATGATTATTGATCCTAGGAGGAGGAGGAAGAATCAGCACACCCCAATCTACATCGGTGAGACAGAGGTAGAGAGGGTGAAAACCTTCAAATTCCTCAGAACCTACATCAGCGAGGACTTCACCTTGTCTTACAACACTCAGCAGCTCCTGAGAAGATCCCGGCAGTGACTGTGCTTCTTAAGAAGGCTGAGGAAATTTGGCATGTCAACCGACATCCTCAGCACATTCTATAGATGTACAGTTGAAAGTGTGATCACCAGCTCAATCACAGTGTGGCACAGAAGCTGCACTGTTCAGGACAGGAAAGCTCTCCAGCGTGTCATAAAAACTGCACAGTTCATTTGTGGAGTGGCCTTCCCATCACTCCAGGACATTTACAACACCAGGGTCATCATGAGGGCCCATAACATTATCAGGGACAATACACAACCACAACACAACCTCTTCACACTTCTACCATCTAGGAGACACTACAGGAATGTGAGCTCAAGTACAAAAAGACTCACAAACAGCTTCTATTCACAAGCCATTACTTTCCTGAAGAACACTTAACACCACTACCTCACACCCCATCACCCCCACTGACTGCTGCCACACAACACACTGAGCACCTTAGCTAAGTCAAATTTTTTTATTGGATTTTTCATATATTTCTATTATTTTTATTCTTTTGGTAAGCAAGACGTGCAAAGTAAGAATTTCATTGTATGGTCTAAACCGTTGTGGTTTCACTGTGCACTATGACAATAAACCTCTTAAATCTTAAGGTTTTTGCTCCTTGAGCACCTCTTTCAACATCCCCTCTCCCAGCCAGCATCAGGCGATGGCAAGGGCTTAAGTCCTGGTCTTTTCACCAAGCCAAGGTTGTAAAAGCTTCTCCAGCACATTGTCATTCAAGTTGGTTGTTGCATGATTACTGTACTGTAACAGCACCTGTCAGTTGTATACATTAACCCTGCAGTGTCTGGTGTTCATGTATTTTGGAAAGTCAGCAAGCTAAACACATGAACAGCACCATTTTGGATCCGTTGCATGCTACTTCAATGCTGTCTTCTTGGGGCATCGGTTGATGGCCTAGGCTGAATTAATAAATGATAAATTAATAAATAATAAATACAAGTGAAGTAATAAATGTTTATTATTAAATGTTCATTGTATTGTTAGAAATTATTTATATATCAACATCATCTAAATCTAATTTAAACAGGCCAAAAACCTTATTACTCTTCCTACTTTTAAAACAGCAGTTAATACTAGCACTGTCTGATGTGTGCCTGCTTTATATAAGAGTTCCAGTGATATCTCAGCAAACCATTTAAGTACTACAAAGAATTAGGGTTCCTTATTTTATTGTTATTCTGAAGAATATTATTTTGTTGGCACTGTGATCTAGCAATCCAATCTAGCCATGGGGGTCATAGTCCAGTGACTTCTGTGCCGTCAGACCGAGGAGTTCAAAGTGGAGGTGGGACTGCATCAGGGATCGGCTCTGAGCCCCTTCCTGTTTGCTATGGTGATGGACCAGTTGTCAGAGGAGGTCAGACAGGAGTCTCCTTGGACAATGATGTTTGCAGATGAC
The DNA here is from genome assembly GCF_019097595.1 of Hemibagrus wyckioides. Lineage (NCBI taxonomy): Eukaryota > Metazoa > Chordata > Actinopteri > Siluriformes > Bagridae > Hemibagrus > Hemibagrus wyckioides. Next base: position 10,707,819 of record NC_080714.1, read on the forward strand.
ATGAAATGAAAGTCAGTCATAGTAAGACTGAGTACATGTGTGTGAATGAAAGGGAGGGAAGTGGAACAGTAAGATTACAGGGTGAAGAGGTGAAGAAGGTACAGGAGTTTAAGTACTTGGGGTAAACAGTCCAGAGTAATGGAGAGTGTGGGAAAGAGGTAAAGAAGCGAGTGCAGGCAGGTTGGAATGGGTGGAGAAAGGTGTCGGGAGTTCTGTGTAATAGAAAAATATCAGCGAGAATCAAGGGGAAGGTGTACAAGACAGTGGTGAGACGGGCCATGCTGTATGGTTTAGAGACAGTGTCACTGAGGAAGAGACAGGAGTCAGAGCTGGTGGTAGCAGAGCTGAAGATGTTGAGGTTCTCTTTGGGAGTGACATGGTTGGACAGGATTTGGAACAAGTACATCAGAGGGACAGCTCATGTTGGGTGCAAGTGTTGAGGATGCAGAAGATAGGGATAGGTGGAGAGCGATGATTCGCTGTGGCGTCCCCTGAAGGGAAAAGCTGAAAGAAGAAGAAGAAGAAGAAGAAGAAGAAGAAGAAGAAGACTGTGATCTAGCAATCCAGAAGACACTTAATACAAGACTCACTAGTACACAGGTCTTGCCTAGAATTTTTAACTATCAACAGGGGCTGCTAAATGTCACTTCCCTATCTACACTAAAGTTTTGTCAGCCAGCATAGTGCACAATGGCATTATAAATTACATCTCATTAAGGTTACATTGGTTTATTACTGGTATAAATTGGGTGAGACAACCCCATCCAACACAGAACCTTCTGTATATTTTTTAATAGCAGATGTAACAACATTGAAAAGAATCTTCTTTAAGCTTGAGCTTTATCCATCTACAGTGTTTTGAAAACCTCATAGTAGTCTTAATGTAATCTGCTTTCAATGTAGCTTTTAATTATTTAAGCCATCTCAATCAGGCACACCTGTAACCATGTCACCTTTGGTCTACTGAAATTGTTGCATTACATAACACTGTTCCTTTTAAATTTAGAGAAAAATTACATTGCAAAACTTCAAAGGACTCTTTCGGATAGGATCAGAAATTTAACTTCACAGTTGCCTTCAATTAAATGCGTTATTGCACACAAGTAAAAGTGCAATAAAGTGTTACAATATTAACAATATCACCTCATTGCCACTAGCTCACATTGCTGCTGGCAAAGTTCAAAAGTTTAAAGGGGGTTGTTTAGTGTTCAATCCAGCCCCCACATGACATCATAAATGGCCAGCATAATTAACACCACTGTAAGCCAATGCCATACAGTATTACAGTCCTTAACTCAGAGATGCACAGAAAGTAGACACAAGAGCACTAGTAGGCTTTTAAACAAGGAAATTGATGATATACATATAATGATGGACACTGTCAAAGAGTTCATGTATTGTATACTTGCCGGATAACAACCTAATTAAGTCAGCACAAGAGCTGCCAGCTAGCAAATAAGCCAAAATATTATCAACACATTTACAATTAAAATGGGACGATCTACCATTTTAATTGAGACTTTATATTAATTTAATTTAGAGATCTAATATTTTTTGTCATTTCACATTTTTTGTTTCTGAACAAGTTAACAACTATAAAAATTCTTGCCCATGTGTACATATGCCTGTTCATTCTTCTGGTGCATTTCCAGAAAGTTCTAGAAGCTCAAAATATCAGTGACTGAATGTTATTTGTTATAGGCCATTTTTAAAATAGGTGCCAGTTAAGTCTGTCTATGCTGTGAACATGCATTAAGTGCATTAAAATAAAACACAGGCATAAATAATAACTACAATATATTTAGCTTAATACTTAGATATTAAGCTATTAAATATTTAGCTAATAAATACTTAGCTTAAAAAAAATCTAAATTCTAAAAATCTAAAAAGTTCTAAATTATAAATATATGACAATTGTAACAAAGAGGTTTATCTGTCATGTTTTCACAATGAACCACTAGAGGATGCCACCACTAAATACATAATGTGTTTGTGAAAGAACTGAGAAGTCATTGTAATCCATTGTAGATAAGCCTATTTTATATGACCATATGTCACCTTTAACCTGTTTGCATGAACTTATATTATATTTCAGTGAGAATGTGAGGTGAGAAATATCTTGGTGACTATATTTCCACAATGCAAGCAATGAAATAAAAATGCATGTCATTTGGAGAGAAAAAAACTTCGTATAAATTAGATGAGAGAAATTGACTGTTAAAGGCTATTTTAACATATGTGGTTTAGTCCATTTGAGCATTTTTCATGGCTTGTTTTCAGCAGCTAAGAACACAGCAATCCAACTTGACTGGTTTCAGAAATCAACCAAACTAAGGCAGTTCAAAGGAAACTGACTTGAAGCTATTGCTCTGACAAGTTCATGTTCACACTCATACTGTGTGCATGTGTGTGTGAGTGTATGTTGGCTGGTCCATCCTATTACGGGAGTCTCTGAAAGCACAAATAGACACAAATAATAAACTCACGGTAGTGACATGTCTAACCTGCTGGTTACACCTGCCTCCTCTCTGTCCAAATATGGGTGTGATGGCCAGATATCCACATACTTTTGTTTGTATATGCAAAGATCTTTAACACAAATGCTACGTTTGAACAGTTGATCAGTGTTACAGTGCTAAAGTGAAAATTGTCAGCAATATTTGAAAGTCAGATGCTGACCTAAAAACAGGTCCTGGTTTGCATGATGACATGCCATGTGTAAGGCAGACACCTGAGCAGTGGGAGTGTAATTTGTATGTCGAGTTTTATTAGAAAACATATGCATAAAATCTAAAATGTGAGGCAAAGGGAGAAACAGAAAACAGGTGGAGTTCAATAACCAGAAATAGCAAATGGCATAGCAAACAAATCCAATAGAATACAAATAGCACAAAAGCCGATAAAGAGAAAATTTTGTCAAAACACAGAAAGAAAACAAGAGCAATGGAACAAAGGCTTAGTATGCAGGTAAACTGACAATACTTCACGATTTGTAAGTAACTGGAAGTGAAACGGAGTGACACAGAAGTGCTAGTACACAGTCAAGAGTTCCCTCTGGTGCCTAGGACGGGAAGGTGCAATGGGTGCCATGAACACGTGTCCTTCTTCTGGGTTAGCCTCAAGGTCTACCGCAACCCTCCCAGTCCAACAGATGCTGGCACCCTCTTTGCCTGAAGTCAAGAATGCCCTTAACTAAGCCTTCAATGTCCAGTGGAGGCAAAGGTGCAACATTCATGGTGGCATCATTGGGTGATTCATGGGCAGGCTTAAGCAGAAACACGTTGAAGGAGGGGGATATACAGTAGGATGGTGGCAGTTTCAACCGGTATGTGATCAGGTTGACCCATTGCAGTATCTTAAACAGCCCAAAGGTGGCCCGAAGGTGAACATGAAGTCAAACTTCATGAAGAATAGGGCCGACCTGGCTTGGCACGGTTCAGTCTCTTGGCTCACTTAATGTACTCAAGGTTTTTGTGATCAGTAATTACATGGAAAGCACAGCTGGCTCCCTTGAGCCAGGTCCTCCAAACTTCCAGGGCTGCTTTAATTAAAAGCAATTCCTTCTTTCCCACATCATAGTCAGTTTCTACTGGGGTCAACTTCCTTGAAAAATATGCAAAAAGGTAAAGTCTGGCTGGGGTACAATGATGTTGCGATAGAATGATAGATAGGTATCCAGTTCCACAATGAAAGGTAGGTCAGGATCACGGTGCCTGAGGATCAGTGTGGTCGTGAACCTTCTCTAAAGGTCTTGAAAGGCCTTCTGTGCAGCCTTATTCCAGCAGAGCTTTCTTTGTTTTCCACATAGCAGAGAGGTGAAAATGGCAGCCACCAAGCTGGGAAATCATCATGGTGACTGTTATGGCATTAAGGCATCAATAGATTAGTCCCATGGTCTGTGTGTAGATCACTTGGCAGCTTTTTCTTTGCTAATGACCTCCTTAAGATCATGGCATTAGGTGGGAATGGCCTTGGTTTTTTGGATTTCAGTGCTCTCAAGAGAAGTGGTGCGACACGGCACTTTCTGATTTAAACCTTACATACTGTTCATATTGCATGCCCTCACAGTATGGTCCAGGTCAATTTTTGTCCCCACTTGGGATAAAAATAATGCAGCAGAGGTAGGGATATATAGACCAGAGGGGGGAAAATCCCCCCATCTCCCCGGGCAAATTGTACTGCAAACATGGCATGTACAGTTTCACAGTTTCAAGATTCCCACAATTTTCCTTGATTTAACACACAGTGGTAAATCTAAAATCCATTTCAATAGATATGGGTAAAACAGTGTCAATATACAAAAAGTATAATATTTTTAAATATTTGTATATATTTTTTTGCTTTAGGAAAAGCTGTCAAATTTCAGGCTAAAAGAATGACATTTAGCATATTTTTAGTGCTGCAAAATCTCAAAATGGGTCAAATTTCACCCCAACATTATGTAAGGGTTAAACAATGTTCATGAGAATATGGGAACATCGGGATTAAAGTATAGAATATGTATAGAACAACCCTACTTGCCTCTAACAGAACTGTCTGGTGAGTTATGTAGCCATATCCAATGGGCTGATTATCTATAACTGTGATTTTGACTGTGGAGGTACATGGCACAGTGGAAAATTAGTTCAACCAGTTGATAACATTGATGGCAGAGCCAGAATCCACCAGAAATCCATGCTCAGAATGTGTGTGTTTGTCACACAGCAGAAGAATTGTGTGTGCAAAAGGCCATTGCTCTGGCATGTACCAGGCCCCAGTGGTGAGAAATGCCTGAGCCCAAATGCTTCGACCGACAGTCTAGCGCCTATATATTGGGCTCAAAATTGAGCCCAAAAATATTGAGGTCCCAGCCGCCTCTGCAGCCTAGTGCTTACGCTGTTACTGCAGTGTCTTATTTGTCTCATGGGCGCTATAGTTGTCTGTCATCAGTTGTTACCCTGCTCGGGCATGATGGCCAAGTGGAATGCTGTTGTTCTTGTAAACTGAAGATCATGGGTTTGATCCTCGATTGTGCCTTTCTGCAGTGTTGGTCTGTTGCCTGATACCTGGCATTTTCACAGTTGTCTTTGGGCCGTTGTGGTGCCTTAAGTTTCTGAACCATCCTCGGCTGTGTCAACGCTCTTCTTGGCATGTGCATACTGTCTCCGCGTTTTTGTTTGTTGTCTTGTTAGGTTGCTTGTGCCCATACAGTGGACCCCTGCTGAAGCACAACGGCCAACTGGAAAGGGGTTGGTCTTGAAAACCAATGAGCATGGTGCCTCTGTCCACATTCAAGCCTCGCAGAGTGCATGCTTCGCATGTATGAGGTCCTGGGTTCAAACCCCAGCATCTCCACACAAGGATTTTGTGCTGTTAAAGGAAGGGGGAGCGAGCAAGCAAGTCTCTGCACCCCTTTTGCATTTGGTGCCTTTTGAAACCGAAAGAGCAAAAGCATTGTTCCCATGTACAGCACTGCAGGAAGCTCTGTAGCAAAGTGCTGTCCGTGGGTAAGCTGTCTTATGTTACATTGATGCCCCCTGTGTAGCTGTTCCTCTTCAGCAGTGTGACCTTTGTTTGGAGTTTCCTCAATGAGGAATCACCATGTTTTGAAAACATCCTTGTTGTGCTAGTAGGTGCCATTGCTCATAGTTTGGGATCGCATTGGGTCGGCTGTGTCGGACAGTGGTCAAGTACCAGAAGTGAATGCTCAGATGATGTCTGTCTCCAACACGCAGCCGGAGAATTTCGCGTGCAAAAGGCCAGAGCCTAGGTACGTACCAGCAGGAAGTACGTGAGGCCTAGTCATAAGAAATGTCTTAGCCTAGCTCTTCGAGCAATAGCGAAGCATGAGGCATTGTTCCTCGTTGCTTTGGGTCAAATTTCTGTCTTTTTGCTTGAAAGGGATGTAGCTCAGTGGTACAGCGCATGCGTTTCATGTGTGCAGTCCTGTGTTCAAGTCCCAGTTTCTCCATTGAAGGATTTGATGGGGAAACAAAAGGAAAAACAGGGCATACCAGGTCCCAGAAGTGTCTGCTGTTGTGCTCTTCAGTTTCTTCTTTTAGTTGCTGTCTTGCGTCTTTAAATATGTCTTGGCACGCCTAAAGGCTAGTTCACACTACAAGACTTTAACCGTCGGCAGATCGCTTTGCTGTTCAGACCACATGACTTCACTGTATGTCTTTTTGCCCTTGTGGTATTCACACTACGCAACGCTTCATAAATGATCCACAAGAGGTGGTCGCACACCACACAATCTGACAACAACTCTCAACTCTGTTGACTTGCTCTCTCATTGGCTGGAGGTCGTAGCTACAATTGACACCATGTGATGTCGAGTCGGCTGACCGTCCCAGATATTTAACACGCCAGATATCTGGATTTTGTCTGCGAGGTGTCAGCGACGCATCAGTGAGCCTCTTTGATGCGTTGTTGAGTAGTCCACACATAAAGATTGCCGAGTGCTGATCACCGGCTGATTTTCCCACGATCACAGCCCGATCTGTTGGCGAGCTCGTTAATTTGCAAATCAGGCTTAAATCAGGTTTAAAATCCTGTAGTGTGAACTAGGCTTAACACACTTCCAGGCACGCCTTTTTCCCGGCAGCTTCTCTTTTTCTTTGTCTCTTTGGTTACCTGACACCATGCTAAATGGGGGTGGCTCAGGCATGATGGCCAAGTGGTAAGGCGTCGGTCTTGTAAACCGAAGATCACGGGTTCAATCCCCGTTCATGCCTTGCTGCAGCTTCTTGCTGGAGCCCTCACTGTCGATCGTTTCACTGAAGCTCTTCCAGTGCCCAGGATGACTCTCTGCCACTAACGCCTTTCCCATTTGCTCTGCCTGCGGCTGGCTTTGAAAGCTTCCTTGAGGTGCGGGGACATGTAAGCATGCTCATGCCTTTGGATCTGATCGGGTCAGTTGTGAATAACGTGTGTTGGACACGAAACAACTGCTTGCCATTGTCTTCTTTCATGTCTGCTCTGTAGGGTGTTGACTTGCTTTGCTGGAATGTGCCACTGCTGATGTCTTTGCAACAGATCAACTCACATAAGTCTGTTGTGTTGAACAGGGGTCATGGACCAGTAGTCCATGCTCAGAACGCGTGTGTCCGTCACACAGCAGAAGAATTGTATGTGCAAAAGGCCATTGCTCTGGCATGTACCGGGGGAAGCACGTGAGCCCCAGCGGTGAGAAATGCCTGAGCCCAAATGCTTCGACCGACAGCCTAGCACCTGGTCTTTTCCCTCCTTGCTATCGGGCGAAGTCGGGGCGAACCATTGGTTCGGAGCATCTCTGAGCAGCGTCAACGCTCTTCTGCTCACAACCTTCTTAAACTGGTGCCTGTCACGGGCTTTGAGGGGATGTAGCTCAGTGGGAGCTCCTGGGTTCCATCCCTGGCGTCTCCGTTGCAGGACGTTTTAGTATTGAGGTCCCAGCCGCCTCTGCAGCCTAGTGCTTATGCTGTTACTGCAGTGTCTTATTTGTCTCGTGGGCTCTAAGGTTGTCCGTCATCAGTTGCTACCTGGCTTGGGCATGATGGCCAATTGGGGAGGTGTGGGGCTTATAAACTGAAGATCATGGGTTTGATCCTTGTTCGTGCCTTTCTGCCATATTGGGCTGTCGCCTGATACCAGGCATTTTCTTAGTTGTCTTTGGGCCGTCACGGTGCCTTGAGTTTCTGAACTGTCCTCGGCTGTGTCGATGCTCTTCTTGGCACGTGCCTACTGTCGCCGCGTCTTTGTTTGTTGGCTTGTTAGGTTGCTTGTGGCCATACAGTGGACCCCTGCTGAAGCACAACGGCTGACTGGAAAGGGGTTGGTCTTGAAAATCAATGAGCATGGTGCCTCTGTCCACATTCAAGCCTGGCAGAGGCTAATTGCACTGATTTGCACCTTCCCCGCATGGGCCAGTACATCACGTCCGTTGGAAGTCTGGCCAGCCTAGGCATTGTAGGGGATGTAGCTCAGTGGTAGAGCGCGTGCTTCGCATGTATGAGGTCCTGGGTTCAAACCCCAGCATCTCCACTCAAGGATTTTGCGCTGTTAAAGGAAGGGGGAGCGAGCAAGCAAAGTGCCGCAATGCAAAAGCGTTGTTCCCATGTTCAGCACTGCAGGAAGCTCTGTAGCAAAGTGCTGTCCGTGGGTAAGCTGTCTTATGTTACATTGATGCCCCCTGTGTAGCTGTTCCTCTTCAGCAGTGTGACCTTTGTTTGGAGTTTCCTAAATGAGGAATCACCATGTTTTGAAAACATCCTTGTTGTGCTAGTAGGTGCCAGTGCTCATAGTTTGGGATCGCATTGGGTCGGCTGAGTCAGATGTCTGTCTCCAACACGCAGCTGGAGAATTTTGCGTGTGAAAGGCCAGAGCCTAGGTACGTACCAGCAGGAAGTACGTGAGGCCTAGTCATAATAAATGTCTTAGCCTAGCTCTTAGTGCAATAGGCATTGTCCCTCCTTGCTTTGGGTCAAATTTCTGTCTTTTTGCTCGAAAGGGATGTAGCTCAGTGGCACAGCACATGCGTTTCATGTGTGAGGTCCTGTGTTCAAGCCCCAGTTTCTCCATTGAACGATTTAATGGGGTTGAGATGGGGAAACAAAAAAAAAAAAAAAACAAGACGTGCCCGGTCCCAGAAGTGTCTGCTGATGTGCCCTTCAGTTTCTTCTTTAAGTGGCTGTCTTGCATCTTTCAACATGTCTTGGCTTGCCTAACACACCTCCTGCTTATCTGTTTCTTCATCTCTTTGGTTGCCTGACACCATTCTTCTAGGGGTTGCCCTGGCATGATGGCCAAGTGGGAAGGCATCGGTCTCGTAAACTGAAGATCACGTGTTCAAGTCCTGTTTATACCTTGTCACAGCTTCTTGCTAGAGTGCTCACCGTCGACCCAGGCATTTCACTGAAGCTCTTCCAGCCTAGCACCTGTTCTTTTCCCTCGTTGCTATGGGGCGAAGTCAGGGCAAGTCTGTCATCTGTTGCTATCTGGCTTGGGCATGATGGTCAACTGGGAAGGTGTCAAGCTTATAACCTGAAGATCTCAGGTTTGATCCTTGTTCATGCCTTTCTGCCCTATTGAGCTGTCGCCTTATACCAGGCATTTTCACAGTTGTCTTTGGGCCGTTGAGGTGCCTTTCTGTTCATTTTCTGAACTGTCCTCGGCTGTGTCGACACTCTTCTTGGCATGTGCCTACTGTCGCCGCGTCTTTGTTTGTTGGCTTGTTAGGTTGCTTGTGGCCATACAGTGGACCCCTGCTGAAGCACAATGACCGACTGGAAAGGGGTCGGTCTTGAAAATCAATGAGCATGGTGCCTCTGTCCAAATTCAAGCCTCGCAGAGGCTAATTGTGCTGAATTGCGCCTTCCCCGCATGGGCCAGTACATCACGGCCGTTGGACGAAGGGGAACGTCTTTCCAATAAGTCTGGCCAGCCTAGGCATTGCAGGGGATGTAGCTCAGTGGTAGAGCGCATGCTTTGCATGTATGAGGTCCTGGGTTCAAACCCCAGCATCTCCACTCAAGGTTTTGCGTTGTTAAAGGAAGGGGGAGTGAGCAAGCAAAGTGCCGCAAGTGTCTGCACCCCTTTTGCATTTGGTGCCTTTTGAAACCGAAAGAGCAAAAGCATTGTTCCCATGTACAGCACTGCAGGAAGCTCTGTAGCAAAGTGCTGTCTGTGGGTAAGCTGTCTTATGTTACATTGATGCCCCCTGTGTAGCTGTTCCTCTTCAGCAGTGTGACCTTTGTTTGGAGTTTCCTCAATGAGGAATCACCATGTTTTGAAAACATCCTTGTTGTGCTAGTAGGTGCCAGTGCTCATAGTTTGGGATCGCATTGGGTCGGCTGAGTCAGCTGTGTCAGACAGGGGTCAAGTACCAGAAGTGAATGCTCAGATGATGTCTGTCTCCAACACGCAGCCGGAGAATTTCGCGTGCAAAAGGCCAGAGCCTAGGTACGTACCAGCAGGAAGTACGTGAGGCCTAGTCATAAGAAATGTCTTAGCCTAGCTCTTCGAGCAATAGCGAAGCATGAGGCATTGTCCCTCGTTGCTTTGGGTCAAATTTCTGTCTTTTTGCTTGAAAGGGATGTAGCTCAGTGGTACAGCGCATGCGTTTCATGTGTGCAGTCCTGTGTTCAAGTCCCAGTTTCTCCATTGAAGGATTTAATGGGGTTGAGATGGGGAAACAAAAGGAAAAACAGGACATGCCAGGTCTGCTAATGTGCTCTTCAGTTTCTTCTTTAAGTGGCTGTCTTGTGTCTTTAAACATGTCTTAGCTTGCCTTATCTGTTTCTTCATCTCTTTGGTTGCCTGACACCGTGCTTCTAGGGGTTGCACAGGCATGATGGCCAAGTGGGAAGGTGTCGGTCTCATAAACTGAAGATCACGGGTTCAATCCCCGTTCATGCCTTGCTGCAGCTTCTTGCTGAAGCCCTCACTGTCGATCCAAGCGTTTCACTGAAGCTCTTCCAGTGCCCTGGATGACTCTCTGCCACTAATGCCTTTCCCATTTGCTCTGCCTGGCTTTGAAAGCTTCCTTGAGGTGCCGGGACATGTCAGCACGCTCATGCCTTTGGATCTGATCAGGTCAGTTGTGAATAACGTGTGTTGGACACGAAACAACTGCTTGCCATTGTCTTCTTTCATGTCTGCTCTGTAGGGTGTTGACTTGCTTTCCTGGGATGCGCCACTGCTGATGTCTTTGCAACAGATCAGCTCACATAAGTCTGTTGTGTTGAACGGGGGTCATGGACCAGAAGTCCATGCTCAGAACGCATGTGTCCGTCACACAGCAGAAGAATTGTATGTGCAAAAGGCCATTGCTCTGGCATGTACCGGGGGAAGCACGCGAGCCCCAGCGGTGAGAAATGCCTGAGCCCAAATGCTTCGACCTACAGCCTAGCACCTGGTCTTTTCCCTCTTTGCTTTGGGGCAAAGTCGGGGCGAACCATTGGTTCGGAGCATCTCTGAGTAGCGTCAACGCTCTTCTGCTCACAACCTTCTTAAACTGGTGCCTGTCATGGGCTTTGAGGGGATGTAGCTCAGTGGGAGCTCCTGGGTTCCATCCCCGGTGTTTCCATTGCAGGAGGTTATAGTATTGAGGTCTCAGCCGCCTCTTCAGCCTAGTGCGCATGCTGTTACTGCAGTATCTTATTTGTCTCTTGGGCTCTATGGTTGTCTGTCATCAGCTGTTGCCCTGCTCGGGCGCGATGGCCAAGTGGGAAGGTGCCATTCTTGTAAACCGAAGATCATGGGTTTCATCTAGCGAAAGTAGTGGGAGCTCCTGGGCTCCATTCATGGAGTCTCCATTATTTTTCATTTTTGCATATTGACATTGCTTGTGAATTGCTTGCTCTAAAAAATTGCACTAACTTGTTCTATTCAAGTATAATAGAGGGGCAGCGAGACATGTATAAGTTATTCTTATATAATCAATGCATCACACTGTAATCATAGTCAGTCATTAAGCCATTAAGTCAGATTTTTTCCTTGTATTCATGTATTAATTTTGAACTCATTCACTCCCACTTATTTCTCTAATCCTATTATAATTTCCTTGTGATTTTAATATTCAACATCTGTAATAGTCAGTTGTAGTTCTTCATTGTATTTTTCCTCCTAGGTGATGGACTGTTCTATGACTGATACTGATACTGGACTGATTCTGGACTGATACTGTTCTAAGTTTTATCTAATGGTATGAAGCATCAGTGCTATGCAAAATGGAGAAGTTCACATGTACCTCAGATGATGCTTTTAATTAACCCAAGTGCCTGCCTTTTAAAGCAGTTCAGTAAAAAGCATATCTTAACTGCTATATGTCCCTTATATTGATTTGTTTTTATGCACCATATCAGCAAATGTAAAAGACATCCACCAGTAGCAGCACAATGGGGATTTGCTGCACTTGCAGCATAATTTTTACATCAAACAAAATTAAATAAAAGTGTGTTCCCTGACTTTGATGTTAGTAGCAGATGGACTGATCTGTGTTTTTCTGAAACTGCTGATCAGGGATTTTCACAAGATAAGAGAGGTTACAGGAAAATGGCTAGATTGGATTGAGCTGGCAGAAAGGCTATACTAACTCAAATAATTATACATTCATCATGAGTAGAACATCGAAACATCTAAAAGCCAGAGATCTCATTGGGGTCCTACAAGAATAAGAATCTGAAGCTATAATGGGTACAGGCTCATCAAAACTGGACAGATGCATATTAGGAAAAACTACTTATACTTGCTTATATATTTTAGAATCAGTGTGAAGAAAAGAACAACAAAAAGATTTTTGATGGTATTTATTTTGATCCATTGATTGTATTACATGACTATTAGTAAAGATGACAATGTTAATACATGTGATTATATGACTAGCATTAATAAATAAAGGCATTTGATAATCAGAATATTGTACCGGCTAGTTGTTTCAATCTCTGAAACTAAAACACACTATATGGTGTCCCCCAAAAGATTGTAGACCCATGCAGGGCTGTAATTTCCACTGGAGATAGGGGGACATGTCCTGCCCACTTTTCAAAATCCCGGTTGTTAGGATTTTTTAACCACACACCGTCATTGCCATGGAGGAGCAGGACTGAGCAGGACACAGAGAGTCTGCCTGTGTTGGTGTGCGCATCCGCGTCCAGGAACATCATGTGCACATTCTAAAAGTAGCTCACTGAAAGGTATAATGAACAGGTATCGCGGTTGCGGCACAGTCACCGATGAAACGCCAGAAGCAGCAACAGATTGCTTTAATGTCATCACACACATACATACACACACACACAAAATTTGTCCTGTTTATATGCACACATCACTTTTACATTGATCTTGTTTACACTTTAAATATTTTATAAATACTTTAAATATTTATAACTGTTCACTTGGTCAATTTAATTAAATGTATCTGTTTTAACTTAACAGATCTGTTTTAACTTAACTTAATTACTTCTGTTATTTCTACTGATATATTCAATGTCCTAACCTGTTTTTATCTGTCTTTGCACCCACTGTTAACACTTTTTTGCACAAGAGTCGGCGTTATATGTCTTGTTTGTCTGCACTGTCTTGTTTTGTCATCTGTCTTGTGCACTTATGTTGTACGTTTTGTTTCTAAAGAATGCACCTTGTAGGCATAGTTTAGTTCTATGTTTGTCCGTGTCACCTGTACTTTGTTTTCGTTCTGTGTAGCATCTCTAGTCCAGGAGGAACGTTGTTTCACTTCACTGTGTACTGCATCAGCCATATATGGATGAAGTGACAATAAAGCTTCTTTGACTTTGACTTTGAATGAAAAGAAAGAAAGGAGATGTGAGTTGGTTGATTCAGTAAATTAGCTCAGGTCAGGTTAATTATATTTTCTGTCTACACCTGTTGATGTTAGCCTAACGTTGACTGAGCTAATGTTAACATACACTGTTGTTGCTAGGTAACTCCAAACTGTAAGCCGAATATTTAATGTAGATTAAAACCATAAAAACAAGTTCACTTTAAACTGCACATTTTCTTTCAGCAATGTATGACAAGAAGACTCTGGATGCTAGTTTAATGTTAGACTCAATATGATTATAACTCAGTCGTTTTCATATTAGAGGACAGAGGAGGTGGAGCTGCTTCAGCTCAGAGAGGGTGAGACAGGGAGAAGCAGTAGCAGCACAACATTACAGGTAGGTTATGTGCCATATGAAGGGCCAGATGGCTTTGATTTGTTGGTAATAAAAGGGAAGAAGTGTACATGATAAGTAGTGAATACAGTTTGAATATTATCAAATTAGATGCTTTTCTTGCAGGAGGAAAAGTGTGTGTTTAGATGTTTAGAATATTTTGTTAACACATGGTCACATGATCACATGGGTGTGGTTTCATATTATTTACCTGCTCACTTGTGTGGTGGGAGAGAAACAAAGAGTCTGGCCCTGATATTTTTTGTTGACCATTTCCCTATAGTTTCAGTTGTGACGAACTTTAGTTTCTTTTTATTTGTGTCATGCTTTCATATCAGAGGACAGATGAGGTGAAGAGGCTTCAAGCCAGGGAGTGATTGAACACACAGTTCATAAAAGCTTTTTGCTTTTTCTATTCTAAATACCTGCAGTTTGGTGGATGTGTCTCTGACAAACGTCCTGTGCAACAAGTAATTTATTTTATATTTTCAGATACAGTTCTTAATTTAAAATAAAAGTTTGTTTAAAAATTGAGTCTCACATTATTTTATTCACACACAAAACATTAATGGTGAACATTTTTGACTTAAGTAAGACATCTTTTTTATATACATAGTTTAGTGGCCTACTATTCTTTTTGGCAAAATTTATCATGATAATCAACATAATTATTTCCTGTATTTTGTATCACCGTAGTCCATAAATGTTTGTAAATGCAGGAAATGGGATTCAAATCGAAAACACCACTAGATGGCAGTACCACTGTGATGAGAAAGGCTGTACTATATTAACTCTAATATTTTATTTGAGTTTATCAAAGTATTGTATGTTGCAAGACAATATAGACATTAAACATATTGTGGAAGAACATTAAGATGTGCCTTCTTTTAAAAAATGTACAAAATCATTGAGTTCTAAAGTTTTTCCTATCTCTTTGACATGTCGGTTTTGCTGTTTTAACACCCTACCTTGCTTGCATTAAAACTTCTTTGGACTGTGGACTGTAGCTGTTCTTGGGAACAGCTACCAGCTACATGCACACGTGCCCCAGTAACTCTGACATGGCAGAACAAATCAAAAACAAGTGCTTACAGCAGGGAAACTATATTGTAGTTACATTAAACCCAGTCTGGGATTGGGACACACAGCGTGAGAAAGAGCATGTGGTTATATATAAGAGATAGGAGAACAGAACATAAATATAATACCCCAGAGGTAGTAGTAATGACACACACACCACAGCAATGAAATAAGATGGATATATTACAATGTAGTGGTATGTACAGCACAGTGAACTTTCCTTAACCTCCCTTACCAAGAAAAACAGACAAAAACCCATACTCCCCAAAGAAAATGGCAGTCACACCCCTGCTACTGGATATATATATATACAGTATATACACACACACACATATATATATATATATATATATATATACAGTATATATATATATATATATATATATATATATATATATATATATATATATATATATATATATATATAAAAAAAATAGCACTACCAAGAGGGCTCATGTCTCTTCAGTAGTGAGAAGGCGTACTGTATACTGTCAAATTTTCATAACAGAAGGCCATATGTTTGGCCCGACAGAGGGTGTTACACTGGACACACAAGAGTCCGAGTTCTGGACACCCCGGCATCCACAGAACTATCCAGCTCGTTCGTCAGAGATTCTGGTGGCCATCACTTAATCATGACGTAGAGGAACATGTTCGCTCGTGTTCTGCCTGCACGCAATCCAGGACGAGTCGTCAGCTGCCCGAAGGTCTATTAGAGCCTCTACCGATACCCCTTCGACCCTAGTCACATATCTCTATGGATTTTCTGACGGACCTCCCAGTGTCACAAGGTTTTACCACAATCCTGGTAATCATCGACCGGTTTTCTAAGGCCTGTAAGTTGATTCCCCTCAAAGGTTTACCCACAGCCATGGAGACTACCCAAGCTGTCTTTAATCACGTTTTCCGTAATTATGGCCTTCCTGAAGACATCGTCTCAGATCGTGGTACTCAGTTTACTTCCCGAGTGTGGTCTGCTTTTTGTACACAACTAAGGATCAATGTCAGCCTTAGTTCAGGTTACCATGCCCAGTCAAATGGACAAGCTGAATGGCTTAATCAAGAGCTAGGGAGATTTTTGAGGACATATTGTCACCGAGAACAGCACGGATGGAGTGAGTTCCTTCCCTGGGCCAAATATGCCCAGAACTCATTGCGCCATTCCTCCACCAGCTTAACACCGTTCCAATGTGTCCTGGGTTATCAACCCCCGCTGTTTCCCTGGTCAGGAGAACCCTCGGAGGTACCCGCCGTCGACAACTGGTCGAGGCGTAGCCAAGCTGTATGGGAACGGGCTCATGTGCGTCTCCAGAGAGCTATTCGACGTCAGGAACTACAAGCCAACCGTCACAGACGTCCCCATCCAGCCTACCAAGTGGGACAAAAGGTGTGGCTCTCCACTCGTAACCTGAGATGAAAATTTCCCTGCCAAAAGCTCAGCCCCAAGTACATCGGCCCATTTCAGATTATTCGTCAGGTAAACCCAGTGTCCTTCCATCTCGAACTACCTGCATCATATCGCATCTCCCCCACTTTCCATGTATCTCTGCTCAAACCCTTCCACAAACCACAATCATCTAGCTCTGCTGCCAGTGCGCCACCCCCTCCACTAGACATAGATGGCTCCCTAGCCTATTGGGTGCAATCCATCCTCAACTCCCGTTGGCGAGGTGGCCACCTCGAGTACCTGGTGGATTGGGAAGGATATGGCCCTGAGGAGTGCTGTTGGGTCAATGCCCAGGATATTCTTGATCCCTCGCTCACGGAGGAGTTTCACCTCAGATTCCCAAACTGGCCAGCTCCTCGCCCAAGGGGATGCCCACGGCATAGAACACCTGGAGGTGTTCCTAGAGGGGGGGTTCTGTAGCAGCGTATGCGGAACCCGTACGCCAGAGGGAGCCCTCACCTGAGTTTTAACATTTTGTGCTTATTTCCGGTGTTTCTAGGCTATTTAAACAGCATGCTGCCTTTGTTCTACGCAAAGTATCGTTTCCTCTTTAGAGTGTGTACCAAGCCTTTATTTCTCTGTATTACAATTGCTCTGTGTATGATCCTTGCCTTCCCTAGTTGACTACGAGTTCTGGTTTTTGGTTTTGGTTTTCCCAATGTGTTTGATTTTCCGGTTCTGATCTATTGCCTGCCTATTTCGTTACGTCTTTTGCCTGCCGTTTTCTAATAAAGATCTGCATTATGGATTCTGATCCTGCTGCCTCGAGTGCATCCTTACAAAGTTTTGGTCTGCATGATCACTTTTAGCAGGAAAGAATAACAACAACAACAAAGCAACAACAATAACAAGGTTCATTGTATTGTGCATTTTTGAGGTGCTTTTCTACTCTTCCTTTAAAATTCCCAAAATTCTATGAAAATTTACTGTCATGCTTTCTGAGTTTAATCAGCTAACAGACATGAGTGTTGTCTATGCAAAAGGTTCAACTGTCATGTGCCTGTGCAATTCTTTCCAAAGTATGCTATTGTTAGAACAAGAAATGTTCTTTGCATTTGTACAATTTGTATCATTCAAGCTTATGTTATGTTTCAAGCTGTGTGTATTTCTTAACATGTTTGTAAGAAGTGTGTGTTTGTAGAAGTTTAATTCCTGTCAAAATGATTTATAAACATTTATAAATAATCATGTTTCTAAATAATCAATCTTTCTTTTATTATTGCTCCTCCAAGACATGGTCTATTAAAAAGACTTTTTATTTTAATGTGTAAGTTCATTGTGATTTTTTTATTCAAAACCAATGTAAACGAATGAAGTAATGGCATGAACCAGGGCAGATAATACTAGTTATATAGCATTTTTTAGCATATTTGTTTGCAGCATTACCTTTGGTAACACTCAAAGTAGCTTTAAATGAACTACTCACAAAATGATAACTGAATATACAGTGCAATTTTCCATTCAGATGGGTAACTTATGGGTAACTGATGGCATCTGAGCTAGATAAAAATCATGGAGAGCAATGATTTGTGACCTCAAAAAACTGGTTGTGATCAATGTTAACTGTATTGTTTACCAGAATTTCAGTTGGTAATTGTGATTGGCTACTTACATTACTCTGATTAACTTGATGGATAATGTCTGCTAGCTAGCAAATGGTAGCTCAGTCACTTATGTCTCTAAGTGCTTAAAGCTCTAATCGATACAATAGCAGAAATTATATGACTAGAATTTAGCAGTTCACAATCATTATAATGCTATACATACCACCTAAGTTGGCTTTCAGGCATTTAA
This sequence comes from Hemibagrus wyckioides, assembly GCF_019097595.1. NCBI lineage: Eukaryota > Metazoa > Chordata > Actinopteri > Siluriformes > Bagridae > Hemibagrus > Hemibagrus wyckioides. The sequence goes on from NC_080714.1 coordinate 10,725,774, forward strand.
CATGGTGTGCACTCCTTACACATGTCTAGCACCATGTCATCACCAACATGGGTGTGTCAGAGCCAGATACAGATGTCCATATCTACCTGGCTCTAAAGTCTTTACTGTGCAGACTCTGGCTTCATTTTCACCATGTTGTCCACTCCTATATACCAGTCAAGAAGTCAAAAAGCTTTTATTGTCATTTCAACCATATATAGCTGATACAGTACATAGTGAAATGAAACATCATTTCTCCAGGACCATGGTGCTTCTGACCAGTGTGTAGTCTGTAATTTACCATTGTGCAAACAAGGGGATGTAAACAAAAAGAGGATTCTTGTAAACATATGCAAATATACAGTAGCAGCAGTTGATGGCAGCAGCTGAATATGGATGTGAAAAAACAAAAACATTAACCTTAAAAACACAAAGCATTGAAGTGAGTGTGCAAAAGAGCACATTTATATAAATACTGTGTTTATATGAGTGGTGCTGTAAACATGTAATGATGTAAATTCAATGAGTGTGTGTGTGTGTGTGTGTTCAGTTCACTTCACTTCAGAGGAAAGAAACTGTTATACAGTCTGATTAGGAGTATACTTTGGTACCTTTAGTCAGATGACAGGAGGGTGAAGAGTGTTGGCTTTGTGGATGCAGCTGGTGGTGTAAACGTCTGTGATAGATTTTGTGTTTGAAACTATATGTTGTTAGTTTATGTAGCACCAGGGTCCTAGAGAAACGTTGTTTCATTTAACTATGTACTGCGTCAGCTATATGCGGTTGAAATGACAATAAAAGCTACTTGACTTGATCTGTCAATGTTCAGTGGAGGGTGGTCAGTGTGCTCTTCCGAAATCAACAACCATCTCTTTTCTTTCGCCAACATTCAGAGACAGGTTGTTGGCTCTACGCTAGGCTGTTAGCTGTTGCACCTCGTCTCTACATGCTGAGTCATTGTTCTCGCTGATGAGGCCAACCACGGTTGTGTCATCTGCGACCTGGTTAATGTGATTCATGCTGTGTATTGCTATACAGTTGTGGGTCAGCAAAGTAAACAGTAGTGGTCTGATCACACAGCCTTGAAGGGCCCCAGTGCTTCTTGTGATGGTGCTGGAGACGCTGTTACTGATCCATACTGACTAAGGTCTCTTAGTCAGGAAGACCAGGATTCAGTTGCAGAGGGAGTTGTTCAGGCCCAGCTGGCTCAGCTTTTCAATCAGGTGCTGAGGAATGGTTGTGCTGAATGCTCAACTAAAATCTATGAACAACATTCATACATAAGTGTCCTTTCTGTCTAGGTGTGTAAAGGCCAGATGAAGGGTCATGGTAATGACATCATTCATAGAGCAGTTGGGAAGACATGCAAACTGCAATGATGAAGGTGGTAGCAAGTAGCAAGTCAAAAGACTTCTGTGGGTTAACTCTGCATTGAGTTCTCTTCATATCAGCTGTGGTTAGACAGAAAACCTGGTCATTGGGAGGAGGGATGGTCTTCCTCACTGCCATGTTGTTCTGCACCTCAAACTGAGCATAGAAGTCATTTAACACATCAGGAAAAAAGGCATAGGCAGGTGAAGTTGACCTACAGTATATTTAGTGATTAACTGGATGCACTGTCACATGCACAGGGTTTTGCTGTCACTGAAGTGGCTGTGGATTCTTCAGATGTGTGAGCTCTTTGCCTCTCTGATGGCTCAGGACAGTTTGGCCCTTTCTGTTCTTCTGATGGCAGAGTCTCTGGACTTCAGCAGCGCACACACATTTGTGGTCATCCATGGCTTCTGATTGAAGTGAGTGGTGATGGTCTTGGAGTCAGCCACGCCCTTGATGCACTTGCCGTCATAGATGGTCACTGATGACGTGTACTGCTCTTGCACATCAAATGACTAAGGCCTGGATGCATTGTACTGCCACCACTGCAAGCCTTACAGAGCTACATTTCTGTCAGCACGAAATGATATAAGGCTGTCTAGTTGAGTATCCAGAAGTGTGTCGCTGAACCACGTCACCAAGTCAGATGTAGTCCAGTTTATTAACCAGACATTGGAAAGTATGATAGACGGGAGAGCCGGACAGATGGGGTTTGTTTTTAGTCTAGCGCAGACACCCACCATCTTGCCACTCTTCTGCTTTCTCGTGCACCACTTCCAATGTCCCTTTTCCTGGCTCTTGGCATCAGGCAATGCCGAGGACTGGAGGCCTGGTCTACGCAGCAAGCTGGATCGCAAAGCACATCATCATGCAAGTTGGTTTTTGCATGATTTCTCTACTGTATTAGTGTCTGTTGGTCATATACATGACCTTCGCTTTCTTTGGTGTGCATGTACTGTGAAAAGTCGGGCTAAAAACATGAATAGCACAATTTTAGACAAAAGGTGAAGTGAGATAAAGAGTTAAGGGGTGCTTGCATGTTTTGGTTAACCAAAGACCAGTAGCAGTGAGTTGAAAAGCCATTGAATGACTAGTGCCTGGATAAGGAGTTTTGTCATATACTTTAGGTGCAGTTTGATCTTGTTTGGTGGAAATACACCTACAACATACACCTATAGTATAAAGAACATATATGTATGTTCAGAAATTCCTGAAATGTGTTCTGTGAAGGCACACTAGGTGTCATTTGCTGCCTTAATGGTTCATAATGAACCACAATATCAGTTATGAGCCTATATCAAGCAACAGATTAAAAGTTATTATATAAAATATAAAACCAAAAAAATAGAAGTAATACACTGAGAGGCAAAATCAAAAATAGATAATAAGAAGAGAAGAAGGGCTAGATGAAAGTTGTTGATGAACACAGTGTGTCAGCCTAACATCAATTACACAAGCACATTATGCAAAACATCTCAGGGCATGATTGGCTTTTCAAAGAGCACTAGGAGAGAGATGAATGGATGAGAGGGGAATCTGAATTTTATTTGGTCAGTCAAATATTATTGAGAAAGACAAATGATTAAATTGTAATATATATAAAAAATATTACACTATAATTTAAAAAAGGTGGAAAAACAGGGGGATAACTTAGAAGTGAAACAATATTGTAATTGTAAGCTAACAAAAATAGTATGGTTCACTACTTTAGTTTGTAGATGCATTTGCACATATTTCTTTATCATATAGATTTTTCATTCCATCCAGTTAAGTAGCAGTTTAAATAGTTGTTGTTTGTTAGGTATGAGGCTGAAGTTGGCTTCTTATTCAGATTTTCCATTCCACCTTGAAAAATCCAGGTTATAAGTATCAGGAATTCCTCCTCCTGCTGAGAACTCTGAACCAAGCTGGACTGAGCACTAGCAGCCACCAGTGCTACAATTCTCACTTCTGTATTGTTCTGTGTTTTGTTTACATCACAGTTTGTGTTGTTTTGGTTCATCTCCTGTTTCTAACCATGTCTTGTCCTTGGTTGTTTCCCTTAATAAATGTCTACCTGCACTTGTATCCTTATCTCTGCCTCATAATGTGACAGAATACTTCATTATATGGATGCAAGAAGGCAAGAGTGGTGTTTCACCAGGAGGACTATGCTAACACCCAACTCTGTGCACTTCCCACAGTTTTTCAACATTGAACCCCCAGCCCCTTTAATAGCAATGAAGACCTGCTCAAAGGATTCTTGGTACAGTGGAAATTTTATCCTGCTGGACCCCAAGCCCAAAGGTGGACAGTGGCTATGTGTTCCTACTGTCCTATTGTCCACTGAATGGAGTTCCTGGTCACAACAAGAAGCACCTGCTGAGTTTGTGCACCTACTAAGTGTGCTGTTTGGGGGTCCCAGGCTGGACAGCAAACTTGAAAATATTTTGGAGAGGGCCACCTGGTCGGTGATGGGTTCAGCCATTCATCAGTCACTATGAGGCCAAAAGGGCAGCCTCTTCACCAGAGCTCCAGCCAGAGGGCAATATGTTGATCTCTTCACCAGAGCTTCAGTCAGAGTGTTACATGGTAGACCCCACTGTGGAGCTCCCTTCAGAGACTGAAAGGGTGGCTCCCAATGCAGAGCTCCCTCCAAAGGCTGAAAGTGCAGCTTTTGAAAGATGTTGCACAAGCAGCACTTTTCAGGGGGCTCTGTCACAAATATCCCCCTCCCTCAGCACATATAAGTTCATGTACAGTCTAAACCCATGTCTTGTCAGTGGTTGTTTTCCTGTTGATTGGCAAAAAATTAACTATTTCTCAATCTTAAAATTGCAAATTTGGAGTGAGATATCATTGTTTTCACATGAAAACGTGTAGCCTTAAGCAACATCTGGTGAAGGAGGAGAGGGAGAGCTTACCAAAATACTGCTAGTGATTAAGCAGGAGAATGCAGACCTGTGGCAATGAGACTGTCAACTTTCTGAGTCTCAGAATTATAGTAGACGGAACAAAAGAACTCAATATTAGTTCATGAGCCGCACAATTTTCTAGCAGCATGAAGAGCCTCACCTAAGACAGTCTCAACTCCACCAGTGCCCTGCCCAGGTCCCTTTAATCCAGTGATTGGTTCTAAAACCCCACAACCCTACCACCTGATGCCTTCCCCTGGACAAGACCACCATGTGAAAGCTACACCCAACTGTGATGGATGAATGCCCTGGATTAACTAAAGATTTCCAGAGCAAGTGTCATGAAAAATATATGACAGTGACCTGCCACAGCCCAGGTACCCCCTAAGCACATTATTCCATCTTGTTAGTCAGAGTTTGAGACCCCACCACATGAGTGAATACCACCTGCCCACACAGACTACAGACAAAGTTATCATCTGCCTTCATTGACACAGAAGAAAATGTACAGAAGCCCTGCTCTAACCATCCCCTTCCTAACATCTCCTGATCTTAAAGAGATTTCTCTAGGCTAAGGATAGCTTTAGAGGACCTTCTGCATAAGGATGCCTTAGATATAAGTTTCTTTCTGACCACCTAAAAAACCATCAGAGCCTTCAATATGATATATGGCCAGCCCTACAATACATTGTGTATGTGGCCAAAGTGGGGATGTGAAATCCTTTTGCATGTTTGGGCTCTAGGTGTGCTCTCTGGTCAGTATGCAAAAAAAGTTAGGCCAGAAAGGCAATGTTGAGCTGGAATGTGGGTCACATGTCCTGGCTTATCAGTGCCACATGATGATAGACGATGTTGCCAAAAGTTTTGGGACACCCCTCCAAATCATTGAATTCAGATGTTCCAATCATGTCCATGGCCACAGGTGTATAAAATCAAGCACCATCAAACATACAAACATTTGTGAAAGAATGGGTCTCTCTCAGGAGCTCAGTGAATTCAAGTGTGGGACTGTGATAGGTTGCTACCTGTGCAATAAGTCCAATCGTAAAATTTCCTCACTGCTAAATATTCCACGGTCAACTGTTAGTGGTATTATAACAAACTGGAAGCAGTTGGGAACAACAGCAACTCAGCCACAAAGGGGTAGGCCACGTTAAATCACAGAGCTGGGTCAGCACACACTGAGACTTTCTGCAGAGACAATAGCTACAGACCTCCAAACTTCGTGTGGCCTTCAGATTAGCTCAAGAACAGTGCATAGAGAGCTTCATGGAATGGGTATTCATGGCCAAGCAGCTGCATCCAAGCCTTACATCACCATATGCAATACAAAGTGCCGGTTTTGCAAATGCACTTGACAATACTGTTCTTGCAAGAACTATTCCAGAACACCTGACCTTCGTGTCTTAAAATAACAACTGACTGTTGTTTTTTGTCATTACATATGGATTACTTAAGTCCATGTGTGTTATTTCATAGTTTTGAAATCTCCAGTATTGTTCTAGAATGTAGAAAAAAAATCCCTAAAAAAAAACATTGAATTAAAAGGTGTGTCCAAACTTTTGACTGGTAGTGTATATAATTTGCATTTAGGGGTGTAGTAAGAAGATGAGACAGATCAGGCAGATTACTTTAGTGGTCTGGCAGAATCTGTCTTTAGCGGTCTGAATAATAGTTCTACCTAATCGATAACACGGTGAGACATGGCTAATCTGTTCTACAGGTAGAGTGTACAATATGACGTAATGGTCTGTGATATCATTGCTTTGAGGTTGAATATCTCTATCAGTGACATCTGAGCCATGTGATATAATTAAATCTAGCGAATGATTAAAATGATGATTTGGTCTAGTGATGTTTTGTTTCACCCCAAAGAAGTTTAGTAGGTCCATAAATTCGAGTCCAAAAGCATCATTTGAAATGTCTACATGAACATTAAAATCTCCTACAATCAACACTATCAAAATTAACCAACAGGTCTTAGAGAAACTCTTAAGTAAATCAACGTTGGGCCCCAGGGCTCTATAAATACTGACCAGAGCAAGAGATAGCAGGGATTTTTTGTATGTCTGAGAGTGCAACATTAAAAACAAGCACTTTGAACAGTAACAGTAAGAAAATCGCTGTAAGATAGTTACAACACCACCTACATGACCAGTCTGATGGGGCTCATGCTTATAGATATATCCTGATGGAGTAGACTCATTCAGACCAATGTAGTCATTTGGTTTAAGCCAGGTATTGGTAAGGCAGAGTGCATAAAGACTATTATCCAAGATCATTTCATTAACACTAAGTGCTTTGGGTGCAAGGGATCTAATGTCGAGAAGCCCAAACTGCAGAAACTGTTTTTGTTTGCTTATTTGACTTATTTCTGGTTTAATTGTGAACTTTTAATGAATTCATTCTTTGATCTCACTATTTCTATAAGAAAGATATGTGTTAAAAGTTATGCTATAAGTTATGTGTGCACTTGTATCAATCTGGTGAGTTGAACCGTAGCTATCATAGTAGTGATTTGAGTTATGATTTACCAGTCAGTTGGTACACAGTGCCATGGAGATGCTGTTTGCGAGGAGTTCCACTCCAAATCTGCTGGGGTGCAGGCCATCAGCACGGAAGAGCCTAGGACGCTCCCAGAAAACATTCCAGTTATCAACAAAGTCTGATCTTGACACCATGACTTGACTCCATTCATTTAAAGCAAATATTCTACCAAACATCTTGATTCTTCGTTGATAAGTGGGAAGCGGTCCTGACACGATGATCCTTGTCGTGGTGATGTGCTGTGTACCATCTCAACATCTCAAATCCCTCTGCCTCAGCCTGGTGTTGTTCGTGCCAGTATAGAGGAAAACAGCCCCGATGTTCTTGTTCAGGATCGCAGGTACCTGCGCAGCAACATCGAGAAGATGAGCACCAGGAAAACAGAGAGTGCACACCATACCTTTAGCTTTGGTAGCATGGACATGCTGGATAATGGAGTCTCAAAAGCCAATTCGAAAGTGTCCTCATCTGCTGGCAGGCACACAGCTGACATAGTGTTAAAAGCAGCAAGTACAACAGAGATGATGAGTGTGAAAGAACGTAAACAATACTATGGTAGCCGGGCAAGCGATGCTAATGTGAATCTTGGTCCTTGGAGATTTCAAACTCTCATCAGACAAACTTCAGTCTTCTGGCCTTCTGGCTCTTCTGAATTTATTCTCCTTGTCATTCAACAGCTGCCCTCCCACACACAAGAGAGGAATCATCCTGGATCTGGTCTTCACTTGTCCTTCCCCAGCTACGGACAAGACTGCTACCCCACTTCAAATCACTTGGTATCATTCACTATCACTCTCCCTGTCCTACCTAAATGTAACTCCCAGCATCTTTCTCTCTCACCCGCTGAAATCTTCACTCTATTTCCCCTTCCTCTATAGCTTCCTGCACTCTTTCATCTCTTCCTGACCATGACTCCTTTTCCTCCCTATCCCTGGACTCAGCTACAGACACGTTTTTCTCCTCTCTTTCCTCAACCATGGACCTTCTCTGCCCTCTGTTCACTAAACACAGGAAGAATTCTTGTCATGCTCCTCGGCTGTCAAATGTGCTTCGCAACAATCAGAGAGAACTATGATCAGCAGAGAGGAATTGGAAGATATCTAAATTTGACGCAGATCTCATCTCTTATCGTATGCTCCTGTCAAAATTCTCTTCGGGCATGACTTCTGCCAAGACTTCCTTCTACAAGGATAAACTCAGATTCTGCACAAGGTCCTCGAAAGGTCCACAACATCTTCTCTTCACTACTCAACCCTCCGGCTCCACCTGCTCCATCCTCCCTGACCGCTGAAGATTTTGCCACTTTTTACACAGAGAAGATCAATAAGATCTGCCAGATCTTCACTTCTGCCCCAAGTTCAACTACATTACACAGTCAGGACTATGCTACTCCTTCATTGAAGCATCTCTCAACCGTAGCAGCAGAAGGGGTTTTGCAAATCATCCAGTCCTGCAATCCTACCACCTGCCCACTGGATACAATCCATTCCACTATGCTCCAGACCATGTCTCCTGACCTCCTGGAGTTCATCACCACAGTCATCAATGGATCCATACCATCTGGTCATGTACCAACTGCCTTCAAGAAAGCAGGGGTTATCCCCATACTGAAGAAACCTGCTCTGGATCCCTCAGACATCAGCAACTACTGACCGATATCACTTCTCTCATTTCTCTCTAAAATTCTCGAACGTATTGTTTATAATCAGCTGTCTGACTATTTCTTGCAGAATAACCTCCATGATCCCAACCGGTCTGGCTTCAAAGCAGCACATTCCACAGAGACTGCCCTTTGGTGGTCACTGAGAAACTACATGCTGCTAGATCAGCCAGGCTGTCATCTGTCCTCATCCTCCACGACCTTTCTGCAGCATTTGACACAATAACCTAAAAGACTCTCTTGTCCACCCTCAGGAGTCTTGGAATTTGTGGAACAGCATGGGAATGGTTTGCTTCCTACCTGGATGGTTGCTCATATCAGGTAACATGGAAGGGATTGACATCTGCTCCATGCAGACTCTCTACTGGTGTCCCACAAGGCTCAGTACTTGGTTATATCCTCACATGACACACTACTTATCTTCTCCTTCCCTCCCTCAGATACCATAGCTTCTGCTCGGATCTCAGCATGTCTGGCAGACATTTCATCTTGGATGACAGCTCGTCAGCTGAAATGCAATCCCAGCAAAACTGAACTGCTGGTCATCCCAGGTGGTTTATCCCTAGCCCAGGATCTTGCATTATCTCTGAACAACTCTATGATCTCCCCTTCAGCCACTGCTTGCAACCTTGGGGTAGCCATGGACAATTAACTGTCTTTTTCCTCCCATGTTACTAATGTCACACACCTATGTAGGTTTCTTCTGTACAACATCAGAAAGATTCGAAAATTTTTATCCACACAGGCTACTCAGCTGCTTGTTCAGTCTCTTATCATTCTGAGACTGGACTACTGCAACTCTCTACTGGCAGGTCTACCTCTGAATGCAATTCATCCACTGCAAATTATCCAAAATACTGCTGCATGACTTGTTTCTCCCACACCACCCCACTGTTGCGTTTCCTCCACTATCTTCCAGTAGCTTCATGCATCAGATTCAAAACACTGATGCTTGCCTACAGAGCCAAGAATGGACCAGCACCATCTTCTCTCAAAGCTCTAATCACTTCTTGCACTGTACCTAGATCCACTAGCACTGCTTGACTGGTCCCACCATCTCTCAGGGTAAGAGGTAGGTATACATGTAGACTCTTCTCTGTTCTGGCACTAAGGGGGTGGAATGAACTTCCCCTATATGTCCATACAGCTGAGTCATTGACTGTTCTCAAATGACAACTCAAGAAAACAAATAAAACTAGCAATATCAAAAATGTGAGTACATGGAACAATACTATCAACAATGTAACAGGTAGCATCTGCTGGTACTGCATGAAATTGAAATGAAACTGATCACGGTACAGAAATTGCAACAAATCTATGGAGGCATATGCTATTCTTGATAGGCCAGAATCTGAGGGACAAGCAAAGGAGAGGAGAAGTACTTTGTACAATCAGAAATGGCATGTAGACCATTCAAGGGGTGGCTGTGACCTTCACTCTCTATGGCCCTGGTAGCCATAAAGTGCTTTCACAACTAATTCCCTGGCTCTAGCAGAGCACACTCATCCAGTCAGTGTACTCCATGAAAATTACAAACACCTTATGGGCTTACCTTTACAACAACTTTATAAGATTAAGCCATATTTCTCATTGGCTCTGACTATGAGACTATCTCACCCTATCACACCAATAGAACCAGTTGGGTCCACCTGGTTGCCTGCCTGATGTGAGAACACACTTGGACGGACATCATTACAGACTTCAGCTCAAGAACTAATCAGCCATTTTTAACATTTTGATATGTAGTCCTGAAATCAGATATTTATCTCACACATGGCAATGCATCCTCTTGTCTGAAAAGATCACAATACTTTTATGACTCTATCAGAAAAATTTAAAGGCACACATTGCAACCATTAAATATTTGCAGAGATTTCAAAAGAAGTGTTCAAAGGAGAGTTAAAAGTTTAAAAGCAAATCTTAAAGAAACCAAGGACATGACCAGAGAAACAGCCATGGGTGAGTTTGAATGCATCATGTGACACATTGTTACTTTGTGCATGTGGATCAGTTTTGGAGCAGGATCTGATCTGATGTCAGATACATATGCCACATTGAAAACATAGTGTAAACAGACTTACAAAAGAAGGGCAATTTCTGCCTGCAGTGTGATCATGCCAAAGGGACTGAAAGAAAATGGGTCAGATCAAATGTGCTTACACAACCAGCAACAGTTTATCAATGTTGACATGTTTGTCAACCTATGTGTGTGTGTGTGTGTGTGTGTGTGTGTGGAATAAGATGCATATGTGGAGAAATAAGGGAATTAAGGGTTTTTATGCATGAATAGTTTAAGTCGAGTTGTATCTACAAATAACTGCCCCTAAAAAGGTCATATATGCTAACATTATTTATTCCCATTGCAATTAATGCATTCTAGTGTTAATTAATTTTCATTCCCAAACAGGGAAATTGGAAATTGTGTTATTAACAGCATTTATAAAAAGAAGAATTTGGCCTGTATTAACAAAGATTGTTATGATAAGTATTACCCTTGAACACACACACACTTTTCCTATAGGCATTGGGCTTTATAGTTAAGCACACATAGTGTGAATATTAGGCATTAATTGTGCACATTAGTATTCATACTTCGGCTGTAACTACAGATATTAGCTCTGTTCAGAGAAATGTGCATGCTGGGTGGAGTTTGCCTAAAAGATTTCTTGAACTTAAGCATATTTTTCTTGTGTGGCATCAACTGGAGCAAGGATATTAAGTCTTGCTCTACTTTCTAAATGGGAAGTCCAGATAAATGCAGCTTAATCAGCTGCATAACTGAATTATGAAGATGAGGAACTTTTCGATGTACTTTTTAGACTTTTTAGAAGTCTCTGATGCTGAATACAGCCCCATGTTCTTAATCCCACACCTTATTCATGTAAGAGTAAATGGCTTAGACTGTAGTCAAACATTTGCATGATACTAAATAGAAAACAATATGCACCTTACTATGAAATACTTTTTGACAATGGCATAACTGTTGGTGCCAGACAGGCAAGTTTAAGTGTCAGAAAGTGGACATTTTTCCTGGGACTTTCATGCACAACTGTGTTGCTACCATCCTACTCCAGTTGACACCAGATTATAAATAACAGTACAATTATGTAAGCAAAAAATTCATTTCTAGTTTTAACATGAATGCTGCATCCCAATTCATCCAATATCCATCCTAATTATTATCTGAGATTATAATTAGTGTGTCCGAAATTAAATTACCTTGAAATAAATATTCCAATGGTTCCTGAGTGGTAAACTATTTCTGGGACATTGTAGAGGTGTAGATTCTGTTGTATGAAGAGTACATAGTTTTAGTGCAAAGTATAAGTAGGCAATTTGGGATACAGCAGAAGCCATCAACTGCTTGCTGATGGAGATTTGAATGCAAATCTGTTTGTGACAGTTGCAGGTTTGATATTTTTTGCATCTCGGGTTTCTTTTCTGCTCTCCTTGTGGCTACTATAGACTTTATGTCTGCTCACACCAGTCTGCTTATTCTCCTTTGACCTCTTTTTTACCACATAGCTGTTGCTCACTGGATGTTTTTTCATGACTCTTTGTAAACTATACAGATTGTTTTGCCTGTTGATTTGAACAGTAATTGAGATTCTTGATCCACATCTACATGATTGGAAAATTGCATAAATGAAAAGGTAGGCAGGTGCTCCTATTAAAGTAGCTGGTGTGTGAATATCTTGTATTGTGTCCCATTTTGTTGTTTGCCTGTATTTTTGTATTTTAAATGAACTCAAGAAGATTTTATTGTCATTTCAACCATATATAGCTGACTCAGTACATAGTAAAATGAAACAATGTTTCTCCAGGACCATGGTGCTACATAAAACAACACAAAGCTACATAAAACAACACAGAGCGAAGGACTAAAATGTAAGTTGTCCTAGCCACATAAAGTGTATAGTGTGGAACTTATTGCAAACAGTGTAAGACTAAAGACAGACGATACAATCCACTACAGGACATAAAATAGCGATGACCAGTGCACAGTATGTATTGACCATTGTGCAAAGAAGAGGGTTTGTAAACAATAAGGGGATCTATGTAAACATAGGTAAACACAAAGTAGCAGCAGTTGGTGACAACATTAAATAGTGTATATTAAATGTGTAAAAACAGCTTTAAAGTGAATGTGCAAAACATCACAAAAGCACTATTTATATGAGTGGTGCAATAAACATAGATGAATATTGAATGTGTGTGTGTGTGTGTGTGTGTTTTCAGTTCAGTTCAGTCTAGTTATGGGTATTGAGGATTGATGATTGTTGTTTTTTTTGTGTTTGAACTTTATGTTGTATGTTTATGTAGCACCAGGTCCTGGAGAAACATTGTTTCATTTCACTATGTAGTGCATCAGCTAAATGTGGTTGAAATGACAATAAAGCTTCTTGAATCTTGAATCTTGATGGCTTTAGGAAAGAAACTGTTACACAATCTGGCTGTGAGGGCTCGGATGCTTCGGTACCTTTGCCCAAATGGCAGGAGGGTGAAGAATGAGTGTGAGGAGTGAGAGACGTGGCTGTCCTCACTATCTGCTATAGGGTCTTGAGGGGCCACAGTGCTCAGTGTGATGTTGCTGGAGATGCTACTATCAATCCAGAGTGACTGAGGTCTTCCATTCAGGAAGTCCAGGATCCAGATGCAGAGGTAGATGTTCAGGCCCAGCAGGCTCAGCTTCTCAAACAAGTGTTTTGCAGAATGATTGCGTTGAATGCTGAACTGAAGTCTGTGAACAGCATTAGTACATAAGTGTCCTTTCTGTTTTGAATGGTTCTTTTACCTTTTAATTTTTATAGCAAGGTCAAAAAATACACATTGTAAACTTTGAGCATTGCCCTGTAAATGCTTTCTAGCCCCACCTTCTTCCTTTTCTCATACACTATCTTTCTTGCTTTCCTGATTCTTCTAGTACCACCGTGAACTCTGTTACCTAAACCCCATCAGAGAGGGAGGGATCAGTGACGTCGAGGTCTGTGTTTGTGTGTCCGCGCGCCTGCGTGTGTGTGACACTAGCTTAACGACTGGTGGATCAAGTTAATATGGCATTGTGGGTGGTTCATGACTAGCGGGGCACAAAGGCACTTTTGCAGCGCCACTTTGTTTTATAAGCATTCAACGAGGCTTTAGGCCGTCCGGACTATTCACCTTCATTGCATGGTCTGCCTTTTAGCTATGAGTACAATCTGCCTGGTCTTGTGTGTGTGTGTGTTTGATAAGGAAACAAAGATTCTGAAGATGTGTGCTGTGTCCTGTGCTGGTCTAGCATGAGTGAGTACAGCTATGCATGAGTCTTCCTTGCTGAGTCAGATTGAATGAATGACTATGCTAGTATTTGTAACAGTTACTGGGAAAAGGAGGGAGCAAGTTAAAGGAATGAGTGAGTTTGTGAATCACACAATTTTTTTTTAAAGTCACAATAATGGGCTTGGTTCAAAAGATTTTTTAAAGCAGTTGTTTCAATACAAAATTCTATAATAATTTCATAATGTAAGACAGAACTATGTATGTTTGTAACCCCTAATAAACCTTAGTTCCACATGGTTTCACTTTCATATTTCTGGCTGTGTCTAGCTGTCTAGTTGCCAGTGCAGGAGAGAAATATATCAAATATATAAAATAATTGTAACTTTTTATGTGGGGAGGTAAAAGGACATGGACACATTCAGGGGCAGTGGTGGCTCAAGTGGTTAAGGCTTGGTTGGGTTGTTGATCACCACCAAGCTCCACTGTTGGGCAATTGAGCAAGGCCCTTAACCCTCCCTGCTCCAGGGGTGCTGTATCATAGCTTCAACTTCCTCATCTGGGATATGTGAAGAAAAGAACTTAACTGTGCTGTAAATGTATGTGTGGCGATTATAAAGGCTTTGTGCCCTCAGTTCTTGAAAATAGGGCATGCCTTCAGGGAGTGGTTGGTTGTTAGAACTCTGTGGAAGTGGGTCAAGGAAAATTTGGAATAAATGTGTATGCCTGAAAAAAGTAGATGAGCTGACACAGTGTTACTCAGAATCCTCTGTGCATTATTATCCAGGGTGGGGGAAAGGGGTTGAAGGTAAGCATGCAACCTTTACATCCCTTGGTTCTGATAATGTTAATGATTCTTCTTCAGTTACCCACAAGCACAAAATATTTATTTATCATTGATATTAAAATGTATAACTATCATAAATATATAACAAAGTCCATATTTAGACAGCATACTGTTGACAAATATTTGACAGCATACTGTTATATATTTGGACAGAAATAACAATATAACAACAGTAGCAATAGAAATGATTGTTTTTGGCTCTGTACTTGGATTCAAAAGATAGTTATCCACAATTTGAGTTTATTCCCATTTATAAGAACCAAATACAGGAAAATGCATTGACAAGATTATATTCTACAAGTGTCTGGTAATGTACAAAAGGATTTTCCCTCTTCTGAAGTTTTGATAATGGAGTTGGGTAGCTCTGTAGATCCAACATCTCCCACAGGTATTAGAATCAATTTTCCCTTTAATTTGGTATTCATCTCTAAGAATCAGAGCCCTTCTATACATAGTCATCCCCTCATCTATCCATTAACCTAAGCTGCCCTAAGTCCTAGAAAAGTAATGCACATCTTCTGATTTGAGAATTCAAACAAGCGCTATATATAATTATATTTATACATTTAAGGGTCATGTAATGTCAGTCAGTTAACATAAACAGGTTGCTGTCACTGCCCTGCTCCACCGACAGACTGAGGAGCTCGTTCCTCCCCCATGCCATGCAACTCTTTAACTCCTGTCGGGGGGGAGTCAGTGCTGATATTACTTCCTGTCCTGAACTGTACTACAAACTGTACACTATGCACCATACACTCTGGTTTGCCGAGGACTCTTCAATATACTTAGATTTGCACAGGACTTGTTGAAAACACAGTTGTTGCACATACCCGGATTTTGCACCTTAGCTTATTATCTTATGTACCTTTAAATTTCTAGTATTTAGTATTTTTTTATTTAATAATTCAATTTATTTTTTATTTATTACCTTATTACCTATGTTTGTGGCTCTATCTAAAGTCAAGTTTCCTATCTTATAGGAAACTGTGTAGTGAAAAATCATCTGATTCAGAATACATAAGAAAGAATGTAAGAAGGCTTACTACTATCACCCTGATACAATTCCTAAATTTAAATCTCCAGAGGACAGTTAGCTAATACTACCCTGATACTGTGAGTGACACACAACTCCCTTTTCTCTTCTTATCCTCCTCCCTCTGCTGTGGAAAGTGTTACGAAAGGGTGAGGGGAAGTGAGGGTTGAAGGCTTATTAGTCGTTAACCCCCCTAGACAGGCCCCGGCACCAGCGTGAAGGATTATGTAAGGCGGCTGTAGTCCTTTTTCCTGGTCTGTGAGGCTGCAATTCACACTGAGTGCCGCAGAACACACACACACGAAAAATAAAGGAAGCATGGGAAGGGACAATTATCAGGACAGACAAAGGTAGAAACTGTGACAGAGGCAGACGTTGAACATAGTCAGTATCTAAAGAAGATTCATCTAGAGAGAGAAGGAGGTATTTATTAGGAACTGGACATCATGCTGCTGCTGGATGAGTCAGACTCTCTAACAGGTGCGTGACCTCATGACTTTTTCGTGACCTGCTTTTACACTGGTCAAATAACCCACTTTGAGTTTTGTATAGTTCTGTAGGTTTATATACAAACAATTCACGACTCAGATTCTAGAGTAACTTGTTTGTCTTACAAATTTAATTGATTTTCCAGCACAAGGAATAGTGTAAAATATGCAGGGCAGAGGGTCCTGTGATTTAAACAGGAATGGTGCTGATGAGAGAAAATCCGAAACGAGTGCATCGGATAACAAAACAGAGCACTGCTTTAAGACTTCAGTATTTTGGAATTAGGTAAATTTGCTGTCAAATGTTTGTCCATAAACTCTAGCTTGTTTTGAAAATTGCAGTATTTGTCGGAAAGAGTACCTGAATGAATCCGACGAAAAATGCACTTCTGCCTAGATTTTATATATATGTGTATATATATATATATATATATATATATATATATATATATATATATATATATATATATATATGTTTGGAATTAATTAATTTAAAGTGACCAGACAAACTGACTAATAATTGTAAGAACAATAAATCTAATTTAATGGTAGCTAAAAGTCTCCAAACCCCAGTTTGAAACCTACTTATCTAAGACTTGTACTGCATTATGACATATAGTAAATCAAGTCATTTCAGTCCTTTTTGTTGTCTTAGAATTTAATCATCGAGAAGGTTAGCTAGATGGCCTGTGCATCTCCTAATAACTAATTTGTTTCAGATGTTTATTCATCATGTAGTCATTTATTCAATCTATTGTCCAGTTAGAGAGAGGAACTCCATGTGAATGCAGTTCACAGTAGGGAATGTGCCATTAAAAGAATGACAAGAAATAGTATAATAGTATACGATTACACAGTGTTATTGTCTGGGTTATGAAAGTGTCAGAGCACATATCCATTCTGACCTGTGTGACACATTGGCCTAGTTTCTGGCCTTGGCGCAGCACACTGTCATACTCTCACTTTCTTTAACCTGTTCCAAAGTGGAAAGACTGAACACTAATGAACATAAATGAATGAATTACAAAAGCTGAGATCTAATAAGCTATAAGTAATAAGTATGGTTCTCATATAAATATATTTATTTGAGATAAATATAAATATGATTCTCAAAAGGTTGGTGGCAGTTTTGTTTAAAAACATTTATTTGTTTGAACATGGAGAAGTTATTTGTGACCATTTCCTCAGTAAGCACACATCTCACACTACATAGAAGCAAACAGGAAAAACAGAAACATTCCTATGTCTTAATTGTCTTTGGGATATACCTTTTGAGAGAGCATAGTCTTTTGAGATTCTGTAGAAACATTTGTAGAAATAGTCAGTGTTGTGTTTTGGTGCGTCCCTTCTTGATGAGTTCTGGTAATAATGAGGAAGTGGTACGTGCAGTACCTATGAACACAAACGTTGTGTAACAGCTATTGGTTCAGTTACGTAAGTGTCCCTGCTTCTCAAATCTAGCCCTATGTCAGTGCGTGTGTATGTGTGTGTGTGTGTGTGTGTGTGCGCGCGTGTGTGCTTGCCAGTAGGGTTTCAGAACAAGCTCAAAAGTAGTCCATCTTATTGTGGGACACTTATTTTGGAAAAGGGAGAAACATAATAGTTTTTCTCTTCTGTCTTCTCATACATTTCCTCACCATTATTACTACTGCAATTATCATACTTCACCCTCTAACCCCCAAAAGATATGTCAGCAAATTTATAACATGGAAGTCAGCGTTATAAAATATTGATATTTACAAAATATGACACCATATTTTGTTATTAATTTAAGCATTCACATGTCTACCAAAGTAGAACTTTTTGGGTATAATTCTAAAAGAAATGTTTGGTACAGAAACAAAAGAGAACACCCTATCCTCAGTGAAGCTTCTCTTCAGCTTGGAATATGAATAGCTCCAAATACCAATCTATTTTGTCACAAATCATGCACGAGTGTGTCAGGCAGCTAAAAACAAAGAAAAATTTCTTTTCTAATGAACTAGTAATGAACAAGTTATAATGAACAAGTTAAGTTCAACAGAGGAATGGCTAAAGAAGAAGAAAATCCCAAGTAGATCAATAACACAGATATTAGTTTTAAATATTTTTAGTAAGAGATATTAAAAATTTCATAAGTGGATGAACAGAACAGCGATTATCTTGTGTTGCATAATGCATCTGAGTGTAACTTATGTAACACGCCAACTGACTCTGGCTTCTAGCTTCTCAGACATTAGGTGTTGAACTCTGTGTGTAGGATGACCAGAAAGAAAATGTATATAAAACAATAAGATGGAAGTTAGATGGTAGTATATTTATTGTTAGCTAGAAGGTACAAAATAACTTGCACAAAATTTGCAAATTTGTTTGATTACAGAACACTTAATAGCCATTTATTTAAGGGTTTGCATATATATCTAAATAAGTCATAGTGCTGCATATCTTATATGATGGGTAAAGTTTATGGTAGGGCCTATATAATATACAGATACACACAATTTAGATGCAAGAAGTAATATGTGTTTTTTATCCCCTGGGTTTCTCTATATAGTAGTTATACTGTCTGGATTGAGTATACTTTGCAAAGTGACGTTGTGAGGGGACATGTGTTTGTGGCCATATGAATGTATATGCTCATTGGTTTGGTAGTGCTTTCTTTCTGGAAAAAGAGAGTTACAATGAGTCTGAAATATGGAGAACCAATTTTCATTATTCCCATACATGCTTAATGCATTTTGTGTTTAACAGTAAAGCCTTTATTCTGATCAGGGTTGCAGTGGATCCTGAGTCTATCCCAGGAACACTGGGTACGAGGCAGACCAGGACATCAATTTGATAGGTCTAAAAATACTATCAACCTGAAACTGTTAGAAATTAGTTACTGTCAGAGTTGGCACAGCAGCATAAGAAAAAGGTCAGAGGGGAATGCCCCCTAGAAAAACTAGGTAGATGTTTGGAAAAACATTGTCTGGTCTATTTCTCTCCAGTTTTACCAGTCTGTGTATCCTCAAACTCTGGTTCTTTCCTGGCAGAATTAGAAAACAGTTTCGTCTTCCACTGTTGTACTCCATACATCTCAAGTTCAAGAGTGCAGTTTTGGACCTGTGTCAGCATGATTTTATGCATGATTATGACATGAGTATACATGATTATCAGGTTGAACAGGTTTAACATGTTAAATAATACTAATATTAACTGGAATTTTGGATTTAATCAAAAGAACTTCAGAAATAATATTATATCTCAGACACACTTACTAACCAGATATTCTCACACAGCCACATCATCTTCTATGTCCCCAGCAGGTTGTGACAGTAAAAGTGCTGTAGGCTGCTGTTACATAAACAGTGCACCATGGTTGCATAACCCTCTGGCTTCTGAATGTACACTCACCCCCCCCCCTTCTCTCGCTCTCTCTCTCTCTCTCTCTCTCTCTCTCTGTCTCTCTCTCACGCTCTCTCTCTCCCTGTGATAGTTTCTCCAAATCGTCACTTTCTTTCATTAAGGAGAAGTAAGTTGTACAATATGTTATTAAAGTTTGTCCATATGAATAAAATGTGAAATATACTGACACTGAAATATACTGGCAAAAAATGTATTTTTTAAAAGCAATTTTATTAGGGTAATACAGATTAGTTTAGATTAAAGCAGTACTGTCGCTAATTAAAGCTTTATATATTTGTATTTATAACCTGTATTATCATCTGTATTTGTAACTAATACAGATTAATATTTATTGGAAATTATATAAATAAAAACATTTATTTTTACAACAGAATAGTCTTACTATTATTCACTGTGTATTCTCTATATTCAGGAAACAGCTTTATAGATTGATCTGACGTTGAAAAGAGATATAGAGTGGTAGCAATCATAAACTTTCTACTCATTATCTAATTTGCTGGTAAACATTTAGAATGACCATTATGAATAGTGCTTCGTGTTTGCTTGGCATTGTTTTGACCAAAGTAACTACAACCATGTATGCTGTGTTGAACATGAAAATATTTATTAAATTCAATCCCATGATATTAACTTCACTTCGAAGCAGATTGTATGTAATATATTTGATTGGAGGAGCTGATATACTGTATCAGATTTAGTGCCAGATAAAGCCTGTGCAACAGTGACTCATACGGAGTCCATCTAACTCCTTGACATAGTGATACAATCACTTATTTACCATTCAGTGTTTTTTGCAGCCAGTGATGTGTTTGCCTGTTTGTTGTGTGTATAGTCTGTTCTTGAGTTCAAATGTTTATCAGCCCTTATATAACATCTCTCTATGCCATTGTCTCGGTCACCATGGCATCACACAGTCGTCACCTCCTCATTCCTCTCCCTTGGATTACCATTGGGCGGTTTCCATGCTTTTGTTTGAGTATTGTTGCTATGTTGCTGTGCCTTTGCAAAAAATCACAGGGCTTGAAAATGGAAAGAAAGAAGGTTTCAGTTTTAAGCATAGAAATAGGTAGGAATAGGAATAGGTAACTAATTGCTTATTATCACTGTGCACCTATGTATGCTCTCACTCTGTTTTTGTGTGTTCATCTTTGGTCATCATCATTAAGGTATAATGCTGTTATAGTGAAGTAATATTAGGTATTGGCAGAAATTACATATTAAATTATTTTAAATGTATAGTCTATTAAATTGATATTCTGCATGAATAATGATATACCTGAATCAAAAAAAACTTTCTTTAACAAATATAATAGTGCTAGTATTCTAAAGTGAAGCATTAAAAAAGCAAAATAGCATACCACATCCATAATTAAGGAAAAAGATAGATAGACAGATAGTGAAGGCAGTACTGAGTGTTAGAGGCCTGATTAACCGATAAGACAGAAGGATGAGACATGGTGATATAGGCAGGGAACAGCTAGTTGCGTAAGTTACATGTCTTCATACATTCTACAAACTTCACACTAAGGAACATTGCTAGATTAGACAAAGAATAAGAACAAATCAGAACTATGAATACGCCACAATATGCCTAAAATGAATAAAAATACTTCTCTTTCTCCAAGCTTCATTTCGCTCTATTCCTATCCCTTATACTGTAATTTAGAAATGTCTTTAATCTGTTGTCTGAACTTTTTAGCTGTACCCATCACACACGTGCACACACACACACACACACACAGACACACACACCCCGACAACTTGGAAGTCATGTCAGGGACAGTTGGGCAGACACTGGCAGATTGCTTTCAGAGGGGCGGTTTATGTAACTTGTTTTCAGACTTGTAAAATATCAGCCCCCGTGCATTATATAAATAATTCATCTTCCCACACCTGATGTTTGTATACAAGCATGTATGTGTGGTATATGAACCTAAAGTTCAACTAATACAGTTTTTAATATCTTTAGAACATGTTCAGGATTAAAAAAGTGGGAACTGAAAATGAATGAGATAAGAAAATAAAAATTAAATTGCAGGAGAAGGGTCAAATATATCTTTTTATGCTGTATGATTGTTTCTGTCAATGTACATAGTTTGACTTCTGTGCAAATGTGGTCATTCTTGAGTGGTGCTGCTTATGTATGAGAAGTTATATAATAGGCTGAAAATTGTTAATAAGCCAACAGAAGGTCTATATGTATTCAAAACCTTTTTTTATGCATTCATCTTTCATTTGTCTTCAGTCAGTTTCAGGGATGTGGTTGTGGCATCTAGATAATATCCATTAGTTTGCTGAAGTTGTCCAGTGTACTAGGCAAGATGGATGGAAATGGAAAATGGGATGATGGAAGAATCTGCACTACTTGCCTTGATAACAAAGGACTAGAACATTTAATGAAATAAATCTGTGGATTAACTTATCATTTAAAATTTGCCATGACACAAAGAATGTAGTTTAAAAGATGCATTAAGAATTTTGAGGTGGTGACACTGATTTTGTCCCAAACAGAGAAGATGACAAATTCTGAATCAGAGCTATGCAAGGAATTATAAATTATTTATGTATTTTTCAACAAGAGTAAATTCTAAAGTTTTGAATCATTAAAGGGAAGATATGGGCTTAACCAAAATGATTTTTAAAGATACCATCAAGTAAAACATTATGTTGATTGTAACATTAAACGTGTCCCAGAAATTTCTCAGACAGGAATAGTAAAGGTGTCCTTAGCCTTATTGAGTAAGGCTCAATCATGTAAGAGGATTATTTCAAGGTTATATGTAGGACTTTAATCAAACTGGGCCTTATGTTAAATCTTATGTTAAAGACAAACTGATGGCAGAGGGGAATCTTGAGTATCTCAAGTGAGGATTTGGGGAAATCCACATGTTCAGACAGGTGGAGGGAATTCTGTTGTAAGAATATTATTAGGTTTTTTTATTACAACATCACAAAAAAGACATCAGTGATGCTGTCTGCTGGAGACTTTTGTGGGGAAAAGGAAGCAATATTTTCTGGATGTGCAGGATATTAACTTCATATTGGCAAGAGATTTAAAGGAATTTGGAAGCTGTTTTCAAGGATAATAATTCCATTTAATTATGAAATTCTATATTTGGGTAATATTTCATTTAAGGGATAGAACAACAATGATAAGAAATTGATTTTAATTCTTCTGGCAGCTAGTAAAAAAGTAATTACAAAAAAATGGTTAAAACCAGAGCCAAAACCACAGTCAACGATTGGCTTTGTAGTACACAATATATGTGATGGAAAAACTTTTTCTTTAAGGACCCATATAGATAATTTGGATTAAATGGACTGAACATATTAAACCAATACACACAGACATTTTTTGATTCATAATTAGTGTCACAAAACACCAGAGAAGAACAGGCAATGGAGTGATTAAACCCCGGAAGGGGTATGTTTATTGAGAACCAGAAAGCAGGTGGAAAGAGGGAGAGTGGAGAATACTCAGCTTTTAGGAGGAGACTGTGAGCCGGAGCTGGGGGGAGATGATCATGCCGTGTACGGAGGTGAGTGGAGTTGGGAAGAGCAGCGATCGTGGAAGCGGAAAAGGAGGAGAAGGTAGTTGTCGGGGAAAAACGGGGAAATAGTGGTGGCTATAGGGCTAATTCTAACGAACGTCAGCACGATATGGAGTCGGTGTCTAAACGAGACCAGACGGGGAAGAAGTGGAGAGAGTGCTCTTAAATAGGGGAGTGGAGGTGAGAAATAAATGAGGTGCAGGTGAACTAAATCAGTACTCGGAAGTGACAATTAGTGACAATTAGTTAGTAGGTATTTCTTTTAAGATATGAAAGAAATAGCTCGCCATGTTCTATTGTATATAGTTGCTGTTAAAAATAGGGAAAATACATATCATCTGTAAAATTAGAGGTTTCTGTTCCCCGGACTGATGGTAGAATTACCTGGTAATACTACTGTACTCACATTAACATAATTGTCCTTGTTGTATTATAAACATTATGCCTGCCTTGGTCATTGTATGTATTTCCCCACTGGAATAAAAAAAGAAAATGAATATGAAAATGAATATTTATCTGTTTCTCTCGTATTCTTCTCTTTCCTTAACCTTGCAGATCAGGATCAGAGTGTAGGCTACAGCTCTGAAAATGAATCTCAGGGTAGTGATTCTTTGCAATGGCACTGTGGCCTTCCCTCTTCCTCTCCCTCAGGTGAGACTCCAGCACAGATGCCATCTTACCCCCAGTCTCACCTGAAGGGCTGCAGTTCGAATCTTGACCTGGACAACCCCAAGAAGAGAATCTCAAAACCTGCTCATATGCGGAGGAACATCAGGTTTGTTTACAATCTTTAAAAGAAACCTAGCCAATACTAAGTACAGATAATTATGCTTATGTGCTAGATGGACCCCCACTGGCCACAAGCTTTGCCCTTTTGTTAAAAGGAACAGTTTAAAAACCAAATTTTTCAACACAACATTAGCTAGTTAGCCATTATTTATGCTATAATGGGAGCCACTTTAGTCAACAGCACACAACAAATAATTAATATGACTGGATTTGAAAGGGATGGTAAGGAATCCTCAAAAGAAAAAAAATCACTATTCAACAAAACCTGATGTTTCCTTTGCTTTCACACCTACATATTGTAACTTCAGCTAACATAACCCAGATAAAAGTATTTTACATCAAACATGATTTTATTGGTTATTCTAAATATAATTTAAACATGGTTCTAATAACTTAAAAACAGTTACATTATGATATTCACTGGTGGGAATTCTAACTATATTAGTAATCATAGTAACATAAACATTGAATAAAGTACAGAGGTCATGTGGCTGCAAGCAGGAGTTCACTGAACTGGGTTTGAGCTACAGTTTGGGTGAAAGTGTGGTTTATTCATGGCTTTGAAAATGATAAAATCATGGTCACTGTATGAAAACAAACAAAACTTCTGTCAAAAGTTCTGTCATGTGGAACTAGATCTATGCATTTCAATTAAGTATTTTACATTTTTTAATCTATCTATCTATCTATCTATCTATCTATCTATCTATCTATCTATCTATCTATCTATCTATCTATATATCTATCTGTCTGTCTGTCTGTCTGTCTGTCTGTCTGTCTGTCTATCTATCTATCTATCTATCTATCTATCTATCTATCTATCTATCTATCTATCTATCTGTTGAATTAATCAAAAATTGATTGATTAAACAATTAATTTTATCTATCTACCCACAGGAAGTTGTTGAAAGAGCATCACTTGGATGCAGTAACTAAAGTGGCCCAGCTAGAAGAGTCAGAGAGACGCAAGCGCCTAGATCAACAGAGAAACAACCTTACTGTAGCTCCTGGGTTTGCGTACAAACACACACTAGGTAATAAACATGTACATATAGTGTCATAAATGCAAATAAAAATAACAGCAAATGCCAATATGCATTTCATCATAATTCACTGCCTGTGAAGACATCTGATATTTGTACCTGTTAGTGTTTAGACAAAGTTAGTTATGGTAATGAATGTTTCTGTTTCTTCAGGGGATCTGTGTGCAAGTATGACTTATGGCCCCAAGGAAAGTGCAGTATGTGTGCAAACAAGCAACAGAAGTGTCACACCCAACACCGAAGTGACAGCGCTCCAAACAAGTACTGCTAAAAGTGGTAAGAAATATTTACACACCTTTTATTTTATGCACAAGACAAATGTAAGTGTTCAGTAAATTACATCTAGGGTGTATTCATGTGTGTGTGTGTGTGTGTGTGTGTGTGTACATGCATAGAGGTCAAAATTGAAGAGATGGTGAAAGAAGCTAAAAGTACAAAATGTTCTGATTCCCAACCACTCATAGTGTCACACTTGGCAAGGTTCTGTGTGTGTGTGTGTGTGTGTGTGTGAGAGAGAGAGAGAGAGAGAGAGAGAAACTGGGCCTGTGTAATAGGTGTGTTTGTTAATGGTTGAGTGCCAGGTGCCATCTTTGCCTAGGTTACATAATCTTCTTTTTATGGTTTAGTCAAGCCTGTGTAAGCGCCATTAACCAACTTATATAAACCATGCATACATACACACATGCACACACACAAATTCTTGTATGTTCTCCCTACGTGTGCAAGGGGTCGCAAGAGTGGGCCAACTGGTCCACACAACAACTTGGCACAGGTTTTACACCAGATGCCCTTCCTGACACTACCCTCCCATTTTTTCTGGGCTTGGGACCGGCACTTCTTCCAGGGGCTGGGGTTTGGGCACTGGCTAGGCCTTCTGCATGGAAGAAAACCTACCACTGCCCCTAAACAAATTCTTGTGTTCACACACAAAAAAACCTGTATAACTTCTAGGGCTGAGAAAGGTGCATGAGTTGCAAATATGTAAATGATAGTATATAAAGTGTGTGTGTGTGTGTTTCTGTAGACCAAAGTTCAGATGGGAACACCGTCTCATGCTTCATCAGCAAATTGGCTAATGAGGATAATAGTGAGAGCAGTGGTATGCATCTTAACGATGCTGTCAACCAACCAAATGCTCAAGGGCAGGTCCTCATCAATGTCAATCACCCAGATGATGAAAGTGACATCTACCTCTCCCCTCAACTTGCCCATATTGTCAAACCTCATCAGGTGATCTGTCAAACAGTTAGTTATGAACATATATTTATCAACATAACCGAGTATATAGTATACAGGTAATGTAAATATAAAATGAGCATAAAATCACAATTTCACTCAGTTGTTCTATTATCTTTCTTTGTCTTTTCTCACTTTCTCTTTGCTTGCTTTTATTCACACTGACTTCCACTTTTGCTTTCTCCTCTTTTTGGCCCTCCCTCCCATTGTGTCATTCAATCTCTGTCATTCAGATTGGAGGAATCCGGTTTCTATACAATAACCTGGTTGAGTCACAGAAGCGTTTTAAAAGCACCCCTGGTTTTGGCTGTATCCTGGCTCACAGCATGGGCCTGGGTAAAACTCTACAGGTCATCTCTTTCATCGACATCCTACTGCGCCACACCGGAGCTCACACCGTGCTCGTCATCGTCCCTGTGAGTGTCTGTTTGTGTGCCTAAGTCTGTTTCTGTGTATGTGTGTGGCTGTGTGTGTGCATGAGGGTCTGTTTGATCATGTGTTACACTGTGTTGCCAGTTTATGTGTTGCTAGTTTCCACCCACAATCATACAAATTGTACATACTACAAAGCACACATTATGGAAGTGTTAGTATTCAGCTTAGCTTTGAACGAGCTGTTACTTAAACATGGAAAATGACACTGATGATCCACATTAAAAGCAGTATGTAGACCAGTGTGTCCAAAAGGAGAATTTTGAGAATAATCCAAGAAAACAATTGTGCATGGGGGAATTGCATTAAACTTGGTATGTAGACGGTCATTGAGGAATACAGCAGTTCTTGGTTTTGTGCCACTATATCTAGAGACTACCTTAATTGTATGCAAAGACCAAGCTTCCCACTGGAAAATCAAAATCGTTCCATTGATCCTCATTGGATAACTCAGAATTTGGTGCAAGCAACATGGATTTTCCAGATTTGTGCAGCATTTATAGGCTGATAGGAGCGGTTTGCTGCTGTAGTGAATTTTCATGTTGGACACATATAAAAGGTCTTGACACAAACTAAATATTATCTGAATGGATGCATTAACTTTGCCATTGACCAAATTCATAGCTACTGATGGTCGACACTTCTGGCTTAATAATACATAATAATAAGGCAAATTACAAGGCAAAGTATAATTAGGCAAAAACAAGCCAAAGTATAATCTCCAAATGGTTCTAGTCCTGCATAATTTAAATGCCAAAAGCATCATTGGGATGAGGTGGAATTAACAGCAAGACTATGCAGATGTCAAATTTTCAGCTAACGTGCGTTTCCACTTTGTATCCCCTGGTACTCATACTCAATGCGGCCAGCATCTGCCTATGCTTACGATAATTCTGCTCTAAATGCCACATGAGGTGCAGCAATACTAGATGGGTGTACCTAAACTGGCAACTGAGTGTATTTGCAGCATTTTACATAATCGCACATGTACATAACTTGATCTCTATCCATCCCTGTCTCTCACCTCCCTTTCTCAATCTGTCACTCTGTCATTCCTCTTTTTGCATGTTTTTTTTATTTTTCCCCATTATTCTTGCCTCTAAATAATTACTTCAGGTGAACACACTACATAACTGGTTGGCGGAGTTTAATCTCTGGGACCCGCCTGCTGAAGCCCTGCCACCCGACAATGACCCTGGCCACATTACGCCACGTAATTTTAAGGTGCACATCCTTAATGACGAGCACAAGTAAGTGAAAATGACATTCCTTAACATACATGCCCATTTTCATAAACACATTACAGTCCCATTAACAGCATTAACATATTTCACTCGTAGTTGAATAAGTTAGGAATAAAATATGATGTGTTGGTGTGATGCTACCACTCCAAATATGATTATTTTCAAAGAACACCACACCATGAAGTGATTTATCACTTACTTACCACATCAGTGTGTGAACAATTACAGTTCTTTATCTAATTAAAGGATGTCCATGACACTGGTTAGTGTCTGTTATTACTTATATTTAAAGACTATAAACAGTTGTTCCCTCAACAGCCTCACTTACCTTATTTAATAAGGTAAACGATGCAGCTTGTCACGTTACTAAAAAGCTCAAGTCCATTCTAAATATGTTTCAGTATTGGAAAAATTAAAATTACAGCTTTACAATAATGACAATTCATGGATGTCTCTGAGTTCATATATGCCAAAGAGGGCAGATACCACTTTCCTTTAAGTGTGTTACACTGCCCTTTGATGCAGCATGAGGAGCAGTGTGTGGAGTGTCCATTAAACAAATGCGTGTTTAAGTTGTTCCTATAGAAATGGCATTATTAGGTTGAGTACATTAAAATAAGCCTTGCTCATGGAACTGTGCTGTGGTTAATAAATGGTCAAAGTTAATAGATAATAGTTAATAGTTATCTTCAAAGTTAACAGATACATATTAATAACCCTATATTTTAACCTGTATTTTAAGGCTAGTATTTTTTATTACTATTACTGTTTGTCCACAATTGTAAGGTTGTCTGAAACTGCAGTAAAGTTATCCATTACATTGATCACAGCTCATCTTAATAATCTAACACCATAATATTAAGTTCAAAAACTCATCTCAACAAAGTAACACCTAAACCAGTTATGTGTGATTTCTTACTGCCTGTGCTATCCTTTGTGTCTTTCCTTTTGGGTTTTAACTGTTCTCCTGAGACTGTAACTTAGAACTTGATGAATTTATATGCTCTAATGTGCTCTCAATGGATTTTAGCTAACATATGGGCCTCCCTCAAGGAGATGAGGGATGACTAATTCTGAACCTTAAAAAAGCCAAAAACTTGTGCTCAGTTTTAAAAAACAAGAGTGGAGATGGCTCGCTCCACCTCCATAAACGTCTGCAGCATGGAGCATAAGGACCCTCACTGGGTTGATTAATGTTTGATGATTCACTTTTCACAGTTTGATATCTCCGAGCGAGTTTTCCTGCCCACTCACATCTGCTCCATGGCCCACTTCTCTCTCTCTCTCTCTCTCTCTCTCTCTCTCTCTCTCTCTCCCTCTCTCTCTCTCTCTCTCTCTCTCTTTCTTCTCTCTTTCTATTTTACTTTTTTTTCTCTCTATCTTCCCTCAAAGGTACCACTCTAAAAGACTACATTTTACTTTGCTTTGTTTTTTATTTTGCTCTCTCTACATCACTTTATTTGCTAATGCACACATACATATTCATTCACACTGCATGGTGAGGAACAGTGACATTACATGGCCACCTACTGAAAAATATTTATTTATTTCTGCACTGAGGGTTTCTGTAACCAGTTATAGGTCCAAGACATTTGTGCATAGTACAGACGTTGCAGAATACAATATTTACGTATCTCACAATGTTGTCTAGTATAAGGCTAAACTCATTCTATTTTTCTGGATTTGTTTATGTGGACCTCCACAGGACCACAAGCAGCCGTGCTAAGGTTGTTGAAGCCTGGTACAGAGACGGTGGTGTGCTGCTAATGGGATATGAGATGTATCGCCTACTCTCGCTCAAGAAGAGCTTTGTCACTGGGCGAAAGAAGAAGAACAGAAATACACATGAACAAGCTATTATTGAGATAGATAAGGAGGACCACCAGCAGGAGCTAATGAAAGGTCAGTTTTACAGTAAATGTTAATCATTACATACTTTATTTATGCAGTAGAGGTATGATGCTAACATGGCTATGCAAACATCTTCCTTACATTTTCTATTATAATCATCCAGACTGTATGCAGAAATCATCACGTTTTGTTGCCATACAGAAAAAATCAGCAATACTTTATTTTTTAATTTGTTACTTTTTTCTGTTGTTTATATGAATTATAGATAATAATTTGTCATATATTGGCAGAACCTGCTGAAGCTACAATATTTTTATCATTCTACCTTTTTACACATTATTATTTATATCTGTAGGCATTGAGAGGGCTCTTGCTCAGCCTGGTCCAGATGTGGTGGTCTGTGATGAGGGTCATCGAATTAAGAATTGGCATGCCAGCACTTCACGGGCTCTGAAGGGCATTGGGACGCGTCGGCGGCTAGTCCTGACAGGCTACCCACTCCAAAACAACTTGTATGAGTACTGGTGCATGGTGGATTTTGTGCGTCCCGGCTTCCTGGGAACAAGGCCTGAGTTCAGCAACATGTTTGTGCGGCCAATTCTGAATGGACAGTGTGTGGACAGCACACCTGAAGATGTGCAGCTCATGCGCTACCGCAGCCATGTGCTACACAGTCTGCTTGAAGGCTTTGTACAAAGGTAAAGTATTTTCCTAGACAGTACATTAACACTGCATCATACATTACTTTGAATGCGTGCTGTTATAAATGCCAAGAAAAATGTACCCAGTAAATTGGTCAAATATAAGTCCCTAAGATGAAGACCATCATGTTGGTGATTATAATTTTGTGATGTGTGGCTGTGTATGTTTATGTTGTTTTAAAGACGTGGACATGATGTGCTATACTCCCAGCTGCCACAGAAACAGGAGCATGTGATTTTGGTGCGTCTTACAGCATTGCAGCGTGCCCTCTATGTTGAATTCATGAATCGCTTTAGAGAGGCTGGAAATGCTGGCTGGCTTAGCCTTAACCCACTTAAAGCCTTCTGTGTCTGCTGCAAGGTGAGTGTTCATATGTACATATATGAATATATATGTATATGCTAAAGGATTTTTTTTTTGCTTATTTTTGCATCTGGTTTGTTTGTGTGTGGATAGATCTGGAACCACCCTGACATTCTCTTTGAGGCACTTCAAAGGGAGAATATGGCAAATGAGCAGGATCTGGACCTGGATGACATCACTGCTAGCAATGCTCACTGTTCATCCAGTCAAAGGGCTAAGCCCAGTGAATCAGGCAGCAGTCAAGGAGAACTGACTCTAAATCGGCTGCAGGAAAAAAACAATCAGGTTATTACATATGAATGGGTAAGTTTTAAACTTTATAAATTAGGCTCTGAAAGTCTGGGGCCATGAGTTAATAAAAAAAGATTAATAAATATTTTGGCAACCTGTAATTCTTAAGCAAGGTTATGGCATTATTTACTAAGTCATACTTATTAAGTCAAATTATTTCGTGCAGAACACTTGTCTAAATATATATACGTGACAAAATAAAGGAAAAGCTTGTGGTCATGTTATACTGTAGAGGGTATTTTTGGGTCCTATTGCACCATTATAGGGAAGGGGCACTGCAAATTAGTAAGTTTTCTGTCTAAACACCTTTATCCAATGGTGAAACATTTCTTTCCCGATGGTCATGGTTTCTTCAAGAATTACATTGTCTCCATTCGTATTGGAAGAAAAAACTCATTGAAATGTTTGATGAAATGAGTATAAAAGTAATGTGAATCATATGCTATGGCTTCAGTCAGATCTTAACCCAATTAAAGACCCCCAACCACCATCATTAACACATAGCAATTGAGAGAGTATCTTTTAGAATTGTGTTTAATCCTCCCAGTACAATTCCAGTAACTTGCGGAATATTTGCCGAAGTTCACTGAAACTGTTCTGATGGCTCATTACATACCATCAATTTGTCACTTCCCTAGGCACAATGCTGGATCTAGTGTTACCACCATCCCCACTTTCCTTTTTAATATACATTATAATTTCTTATAATGATGATCTTAAAAAGGTATTAGATAGCATTCATAACGAATGGAGAGCTAACTCAATCTAATGCTTTTCTCAGGCAAAAGACATCATGGCAGGTTACACGAAAGGCATCTTAGAAAATTCCGCTAAGATGGTGTTGTTTTTTCACATAATTGAGGAAAGCATTAAGAGTGGAGACAAGGTCTTGGTTTTCAGGTACACACACTTATGGACACATATGTATACTACATATATTGGTGGTCCTTTGTTTAATCTCTCTGTGCTTCTCTCTTATTCACTCAAACACGCTAATTCTGTGTAGCCAGAGTCTATCTACACTTACAGTCATTGAAGAATTCCTGGTCAAGAGAACGATGCCTGACTATAGTGGAAATGGTGTGAAGCAGACCTGGGTCCGCAATGTCAACTACTATAGTAAGCTTCTGTCGTTTTAAATTACCAATCTTTACTTAAAGTGTTTAATAGACCACTTTTCGGTCAAAAAAAACCATAATGAAGCCTGTTAGGCATTATCTTCCATAACTGAAGCAATTTTGTCTGTCAAACTGTGGCAAAATCTCTAAGATTAGTAAACTAGCCAATGCTGTGATAAAACTGTATAAAATGTACTTGAGATCACGGATCCAATTTTTTAAAAAGCAAAGAGTTGTTATGCCAAAATTGACTTTG
This sequence comes from Hemibagrus wyckioides, assembly GCF_019097595.1. Classification (NCBI taxonomy): domain Eukaryota; kingdom Metazoa; phylum Chordata; class Actinopteri; order Siluriformes; family Bagridae; genus Hemibagrus; species Hemibagrus wyckioides. Next base: position 10,758,115 of record NC_080714.1, read on the forward strand.
ACCTTTTTGTACTATAGTAAAAAAAAAATTGAATTACAATAAAACAAAAATCAGGAAACAAAACTACTATAAAAAATAATGACTTGAATTACATTGTCTGATTCTCTCTATTGCCATCTGTTAGTGTTCTTTATTTGGTGGATTTAGTAATTGTACTGGAGTATGTATTTGGAATATATATAAAATAGTTTATTTCACCTCTGTGTTGAGTTCAAATTTGCATATTTTGTAATTTTGTTTATGAAGTTCCCACAGAATTCTGGATTTAGAAGATGGATATGGAAAGTTCTTATCACAAATGTGACATAGATAAAGTAAATTAACACAAATATGTTGTGTGTGAAAGAGATAATGATTTTTAAATCATTTTCAGGGCTGGATGGAAGCACTTCAGTTTCAGAACGAGAGAGGCTAATTAACCAGTTTAATGATGTGACAAACAATTCTGTTTGGCTTTTTCTACTGTCCACCAGGTATGATGTACAAATACTCTCATCTTACTATCAGCCTTTGTGATCCTCAGCTTTTTCTGTTCTCACTTGAATCTTATTGCACACATATCTCTAGTTATGGTTGTAACACTGGTTCTATGAACCTTGAATAAGCACCAGGGACAGTTAGAATCACCTTGATACCTTCTTATTTGTTAGAGCATGCCAAGACTTTTAAACACGACGTGAGGTATGATTGTGTATATGCAATAAATACCCCTGTCTTACAGCCAAACTTCCCTTGAATCTTTTTCTTACCAGGTTGGTGGTTGGTAGTGGATATTTTGTAGTTCACTGAATCATAGTTATATACATAACTAATGTTGCATTTCATTCCTCTGAACTGCCAGGGCAGTGAGAGTCACCTGGACAGAGGTATGCCAAAAATATGTGGGGACTAATCAGTAGGGTAATCAGAGATGAGTGCCACACACACATATATCAGCACAGTTTTTCTTTGGCAGTATAATAAGGTCCAAGAGGAGGAAATGATCCTGCCTCATGTCCCACCTGCTTCTTGTGGTGGCACATAGGAATCAATTGTCCAAGTACTACAATATTTTGATGCCACTGTCAGAAACAAGCCCACTGTTCTATAAAAAAAAAAACAAAGTGTATAACTTTTTTCCACAGCATTTTACACAGAATGGCACCAAGGAACTTACCAGAGCAGAAGAGAAATTGCTGATAAGATAAAAAGGTGGCCTACCCCAAGCTTGGGGGAACAGGAACAAGGAAAAAAGAAGAAAGTGATATATGGCTTTATGACTGCTTGATTTATTGCAAATACTCCATCATACATCACTTCATGACTATTTTGCATGGTCCTGGCAGGCATGCATAGTAGCCAGGTATTTCTAGCAACCACTGGTAGGTTGAAATTGAACCTCTGCTTATAATTTTGCATATGTGCAGGGCTGGCTGTCTTGGCGTGAACTTGATTGGTGCTAATCGTGTAGTGGTTTTTGATGCCTCTTGGAATCCATGCCATGATGCTCAAGCTGTGTGCCGTGTCTATCGCTATGGGCAATGCAAGCCATGCCACATCTACAGACTTGTGTCGGACTTCACCTTGGAAAAGAAAATTTACGACAGGCAGATCTCCAAACAAGGAATGTCTGGTAAGATTTTAGAACAAGCTTTAAGCTTGGTATATAAATATTTGATATATAACATTGTGGTGCAATGTGTAGAATGTTTTGCTTCATTCCATGACATTGGAATTGACTTAAATATCACTTAACCGTGGGAATTGAAACATGGAAGTGGATGCAGGAGCAAGTGGAAAAGGCTTTAGCAAATACTGTGGAAAACAGTCCAATGCACAAGGCAAAGTAACTAGAAAAGGTAAAGTTTGGATGATCAGCAAATTGATTATAACTGGCTAGGGCAAGAACACAGAAAACAAAAACTATAATCAAAAACATGTGAGCTAGAAACACAAAACAGGAAACAATGCTTGGTATAGCAAGATTGCAAGGATACAACACTGGCATCAACAGAAGCTAGACAAAGACATTGTGTGAAACAGGAACTTAAATAAGGTGACTAATTAGCAAACACAGAAAGGGTGAGCACAATGAACAGAGAAAATTAAACATTCAGCCAAAGATGGCATAAACTCAAAAGTGCTGGGGTGTCCTCTGGTGGTCTGACAGGAAAGTGTCACAAATACCAGTGAAAGAAATAAACACAACAGAGTATTTTATTGTATGTATGTGGTTGTTGTGCACATGTGAATTGAATTCCTAGGAATTTCTGTAATCAATATCACCTACAATCACATTTTTGTATCCTATTGTAAAAATCCATTATAGATGGAGAATTTTCACCCAGCTGCTTACCTTTCTCTTTCAGATCGCGTGATAGATGACTTCAATCCTGTTTTGACATTCACACGGCGGGAAGTAGAGTCTCTGCTGCACTCTGTGGAAGATGAGTCTGAACCATTACACTCTGTCCACCCTCAGGAAGACATGGATATAGTCCTCAGGAAAGCCTGTATGAAATACCCCCACCTTATTACCAAGGTAACACTACCATAGCTGCACACCTTTACATGCTCCTGAATACAAATATGACATGAATTGTAAGGAACCACTCACACAAAAATAAGGAATTGGTGCAGAACCTCATGCTCATGAAAACAGAAGCTCATTTCACCTTACTTTTAAGAATGCCAAAAGTTACTTTTGTACTTTCCTATAGCAACCCTTTCACCATGAGTCCTTACTGATGGACCGACAAGACCTCAAACTCACAAAGGAGGAGAAGGAAGCAGCCAAGAAGAGCTATGAGAATGAGAAGAAGGCATCAGTGCCCTACACACGTCCATCATATGCACACTACTACCCAGCTAGTGACCAAAGCCTTACCAACATCCCTGCCTTCAGCCAGAGAAATTGGTGAGGGTTAAGGCATTTCTCTTATAGCCTACTAACATTTTGTGTAATGAATTTATATTTATTTAATTCTACTCTGTCAGCTATAGAGACAATCACAAAATTTGTATTCAAGAGTTTTTGAAACAGTACATAATGATCTAAACAGACAATTTCTTTCAAAGTTTCAGATGGAAAGATTCAGGATGGGTAGTTGTCTACATTTATAAAAAGCATTTATTAAGTTTGACTGATCAAGTTAATATGAAATCTAGCCTGTTTTCCTGAGTTGATGTGCTTATTTCTATGCAATATTTATGAATTTATCTGACTAAAATTATTACAATTTTAATTTACTTTCACAAATCCCTGAACTTAACAACCTGAACGAATACAAGCAAATTAAAAAGACTGCTGATAATAAACACTGATTTTAATTCAGAGGACCACTGAAAACACTTCCAGTTATAATCAATAACAACCAGTTATGTTGTAATCACAACCAAAGTTGGAGCTAAATTAATTAAATAATTTGGTTTAGCATAATGTTCAAACCTTATTAACACTACACCACCCCCGTACCCCAAATTAGGCGGCCTCCTTTACAGCCGGAGGATAAACCAGGAGCCAGTATTCACCTGCCACAGACAACCCAAAAGCCCACAATGCACCAAAAGGAAGGCCAGAAGGCAGACCAGAAGGAAAGCCAGGGTTCTGCCACTTCCATGGGATCAGACTCCAAATCTGCTCTCAATTTTCCAGTCACCTACCTGCAGAAAGCAGGAGTCTTTGTACAGAAGACTGTCACCACTACAGGTGTGTATGTATACAAACTCATATATTGTACAATTTTATAACAGGCACTATATTTAGATTTTGTCTGAACCATACAACTCTAATGTACAACTCAGTGTTTTTTGTTGTTGTTGTTTGTTTTGGTGGATGGAATGCAATAACATGTTTTCTGCAATAATCACATTGACCTAAGCCAGTAAGAAGGTTTATGGAAACAAAATACTATTTGACTAATTTATCTTCTTTGTAATGTTCAGATATTGTGATTCCTGGTACAAACAATTCAGCAGAAACACAAACCAAGATAAGTGCAGGTGAAAGCATTCACATCATCAGAGGAACTAAAGGTAATAATTCCTCACTACACCTTCTTTTAGCAGTAAGATAAATTTCTTTCTGAATATTTGCCGGTTGTTATTCCCTTTACCTTACATATTTGACTGACCTTATACTGACATGCATCTTTTTATGCCTTTTTCCAGGAACCTACATTCGGACATCAGATGGAAGAATCTTTGCCATCCGTGCAGTGAGAAAATCTAGACAAGATGAAGAGAGTACAAACACAAAGAAAGGTATCATGTCATTTTACTTCCTGCCTGTAGTTGTATCTCTGTTGCTTCACCTGTATTATTAGAAGACAGACAAGAGTATATTCACTTATAAAAAGCTCCTTCATCTTTGACCCCTTTCACTGTATAAATCAAACATTTTCTCATTCTGTCATAGATATGCCACCCTCACTGGAGAACTCCATCAGTAAGAGCACCAGTGGTATTGTGTCCCCTGATGACATGTCAAAAGTCTTAACTCCCAAAGCCACGACTCGACCTCTCTCTCCAGATACACCAGAAATCCTAAGTGAGCTTCATCGTTACACCAAAGTGCCACCTCTGCCTCCCTTAGGAGTGGCCAATCCAGACAAAGCCTCAGAAAATGGAGTTATTATGATTCTGCCTCAAAACAACACTGCCTCACCAGGCATGGAGGTGCCACTGGACCTAAGGGGCACAAAGCGCAAGTCCACATCACCTTCTACCAATGAATATTTGTCTAAGCAGCCAACTCCAGAAACAAGAAGTTCTGTTCCATCTTCAGGACAGAATTATCCTTTCACAGGCACTTATGGTTTAAATTCCACCAGAAATCCTGGTGTAAACTGTGCCCTACACAGCTCTTTCAGCTCCATGTGGTCACCCTATTTCCAGCCACAAGTTCCTATAGCTGAGCACCAACTCATGTTCCAGGTCTCTACAGATACCTACAGTCTTAGAGACAAGGCCTTGCTTAGCTCCCGTACATCCTCTAGTACTACAGCAACTTCCTCCTCCTCTATTCCTTCATCATGCCTGATGAGGCATGAAGTACCAGGGATGATGGCACCGACATTCTTGTCACAATATGGGCAACCACTGGGTGTGTACTCATCCACACTAATGCCTCAAGGGACTCCAGAACAGTCAGGATCTAGCTTCTTGCCTCAGTATAAGTTCGCTGGCCCACAAGGTGGTGCTCATGAGTCTTGTCTTGTAACAGATAATGGAGCAAGATCTGAGGACAACAGCTGTATTTGCGACAATCATGAGGATGTAATTGCATTCTTAAACCAGTAAGAGAAGACCCATTTTGCAGATTAAGGAAAAATTGTTTTATTATGAGAACCTCATAGGTCATCTGCAAATATTGGTAGCAACGTTTTGGAGGTTGGAGGCTGCCTGTGGATAGTGTGGGGGATTGTGTCTACAATTGTGGACAAAGTGAAAAAAATCTTTATGCTGAATATTTTATTTAAAACAAATTTATACATGTTGAGGTCAACAAAGTCCTGTACTGTTTGAGAATCTGAACGATTTCATCTGTAAGAGTTTATATGCTATTTAACAGTTGATGGTACAGATAATTAACTTGATGAGTAAATTAGTAAGTGAGACTTTATGTTCAAAAATGTTTAAATATAAGTGTTTTTAAATTGTCATTTATTTGTGCTGTGGAAGTGGCTGTTATAGTTATGACCCGAAAACAGGTTTTAAAATTTGACCATATTTTCCAACATGAGTAAGTAAGACAAAGCCTTGAACAGGGGTGGAAAATACTTTTGTAATTGTATTTTGGCATATTTTTTACTCTACATTACATTCCCGGACAAAAACACTTACTGGTTAAGCTGTACCCTTTCATTTAGACATACAAAATATTTGTTACAAAACAATTAATGACTATGCTCGTCGCATCCAATCAAGTTCATGAATGTAGAAAAAAAAATATCAAGAATTGTTATTTCTGAATAAGTATGTTACAAAACTGCAGTGTCTAATTTGAGGATGAACAGCCCAGCCCTACCTCAGCGAAATGTTTCCATATGCTAGAGGGAGCAACGTCTTGTATTTGAAAAGTAATTGTCTCCTTTGCCTCCCTAGAAGGCATCTCCATCTAATTTGAAGTAGATTTATCTACATTATCTTCATTTGCTAATGTGAATAAAGTCGTTATATATGACCAGTTCAGTATCAATATCAGTACCTAACATACATAAATTGGCTAGGCAGCAAGTCAGATTCTAGCTTATGTTAAATGTCTGTTATGTATATAATATTTTACTTCTGAATAATGCATTAGAAAAATACATAGAACTAGTCATGCAGATGAGCAGCAAGGATTTGCTAGATGATGTTTCAAGCAAAATAGTGTAGTTGCTTGAAATAAAAGTTAAATTAACATCATACAGTTAAGTAGATACAGTAAGTAAAAAAAAGTAATGAAAGTAATAGGTAAGTGGATAAATAATGAAATTTACTTTTCACATGAAAACATGATTAACTTAATTTCATTGTTTACATATTGCTTACAGTTAATTATTTAAATACTTTAGACGTTTAATTGTAAGAGCAGCACAATGCTTTACTTTCACTTGAGTATATTTTTGGTTGGAGACCTCCTCTTTTATTAAGTAAGGTTTTGATTTGATATTTATATTTAAATACAATTTCTCACTACGTTTTCCACCCTTGACCTTGAGGAATTACAAACATGAGGTGATATGAAACATGTCTATAGCCATGACTGATTGGACAATATTTTAAAAGTCCAGTGAAACAAGAAACATAATGTATCTTTACTCCAGCCTTTGCTGCAGTCGTGCACAGACAGATATTAGACTGACGACTACATTCGTTGTTGACTACATGAAATAGTAACACATTCCCTTTCTAAAACATGTCCAGTGATGTCACCTGTTGTTGTGAACATTTTAAACATTTTTTAGACTGGTCACAAGCAGGTGAGCTCTTGCTGCATGTGGTCCAGGATATAGGAAGAAGTTATTCATATTTCATATTAAAATCGCATGACACTGAGCTCACATGAAAGAACATGTGTATGCTAAAACTCTGATGCCTTGTGCTGCTGTCTCACTGAATGTAGTGGTGCGGGTGAATGGTTCAGGAGCATGTGTGCTCCAAATTCAGCCTGTAGTTTTGTACAAGTTTAAACATAACGTTGCCTAGGCTACTACTTATGGGACACTTTTTTTTTCTTTTTTCTTTTTACCTTCTGCACTGCCTGGTCTGCTAAATAATTCATTCTTTTTTTCTGTAATGATGCACTAATGTGTAAAAATTAGCAAAGAAAATTAATTGTTTTGTGTAGATCACAAAAAAGGTACCAAAATTTGATTTTCCTCTGCCTAACTGTTTTAAGTTAACCAGATCCACTAGATTTCTTCCCATTTTCTATTACTTTGGGGAAAGGAAAATGATTGGTTAATAACTTTTTTTTTCCATTTCCAAAAATACCGAGAATTTTGTTCTAGCCAAATTTAAGTGACCTAAACTTTTACACCAAATAAGAATACTGCAAAAGCGGTATAGTATAATGTTTAAGGTTAACACCATCTTACCTCATTTTTATATTTGTATGTGGCATTTCTTGTTGTGTTTACAAGCAACGTCATGGTCCTGATCATCCGTTTTCCACACTGCTCCTTTTTTGGTGTAAACATCCACATTATTTTGCTTTCATTTCATTAGACATCGGTTCAGAAAATTGTATCTTCTATGTGACATTTTCTTATCTAGATGTCTGATGTCGTTCTTCTCATTTGTGTTGATCATGATCTTTTCCTTCAATATTTTATAAAAATTAATTTATTGTATTGATACATATTTATTCATTTGTATTTTTATTTTGAAAGGTTTTTTTTATGTGGGGTTTGTTTTCTCACAGTAAAATGATTGAAGGTGTGTGTGTGTGTGTGTTTGTAAATTTTTTTGCCACTTGATTGAATCACGTGAAACTCACTGGCCATTGAACGAAGGTATGTTATGATCTGCTTTGCTTAAATTACTGACAGCATCAGTGATGAACATTTTTTGAATGTCCCAGTGTTTCTTTGCTTATTACTCGACTTGAGGTAATTATAGAATGGGTTTAGTGTAGGGGCAGATGTTTAATATGGAAAAACTTCTGGTTAAATGTATAACTCAGTGAAAGCACTCAAATGAAAACAAATGAAACCAGTTTTGCTCTGTGTAGTTTTTTAAGGCAATTTGTTCTGTGTAGTTTTTTAGGCTTGTAAATAAAAAATGATCATGCTTTAAGAATGGCACTATGTGATTGTGTACTTGTGCAAAACACTGGTACTAGCTTTTAGTTAATAAAGAACAGGACATGTTAAATATAGTATTTTGATCTTGTTATTTGCTGTAAAAGCTCCAAAAATCAATGAATGCTTGAAAAAAAAAAACAGAAATTAAGTTTGGTATATTATATAAAAAGTATTTTACAAAAATAAAAAATATATAAAATATAAAAACCAAAGCACAGAGTTTTAATAAGGTGATATAAAGTAGAACTTAATTTGTAATAAATTACTGAATCTATATATACACTGATCAGGCATAACATAATGAGCACTGACAGGTGAAGTGAATAACACTGATGATCTCCTCATCATGGCACCTGTTAGTGGGTGGGATATATTAGGCAGCAAGTGAACATTTTGTCCTCAAAGTTGATGTATTAGACCCAGAAATAATGGGCAAGTGTAAGAACTTGAGAGAGTTTCACAAGGGCCAAATTGTGATGGCTAGATGACTGGATCAGAGCATCTCCAAAACTGCAGCTCTTGTGGGGTGTTCCCGGTCTGCAATGGTCAGTATCTATCAAAAGTGGTCCAAGGAAGGAACAGTGGTGAACCGGCGACAGGGTCATGGGCGGCCAAGACTCGATGCACGTGGGGAGTGAAGACTGGCCTGTGTGATCTGATCCAACAGACGAGCTACTGTTGCTCAAACTGCTGAAGAAGTTAATGCTGGTTCTGATAGAAAGGTGTCAGAACACACAGTGCATCACAGATTGTTGTCTATGGGGCTGCATAGCTGCAGACCAGTCAGGGTGCCCATGCTGGCCCCTGTGCACTGCCAAAAGTGGCAATAATGGGCACATGAGCGTTAGAACTGGAACATGGAGCAATAGAAGAAGGTGGCTTGGTCTGATGAATGACGTTTTCTTTTACATCACATGGATGGCCGGTTGCACAAGCCACCAGGATGCACTATGGGAAGAAGGCCAGCCAGCAGAGGCAATGTCATGCTTTGGGCAATGTTCTGCTGAAAATCCATGGAAAATCCAAAACAGTTTTTAACACAAAGGAGTCAGATTATTGTTAATCATCACAACCATGGCCATAATGAAAGGTTTCAACAATATGAAACAACTAAAAATTTGTCTGTGAAAGGAAATTTGTTCTATCCCCACAGAAAAGTGCATTTATCTATTAGCTCAAAATGTGTGAACAGTATATACAGTGTATGCTCCTTTTATTAAAGGTAGGAGTTAGTTTCCTCCTTAGCATAGTATTCCAACACCTGTAACAACAGACAAGAAAACTATTAAAATGTGGTCTTTACTGGTTTATGTCAGTTTATGTCTACTTAATTTTGTACTAAATTTTACTTTTTTTCAACTTCTTAATACCAACATTTAATCAACTGCAATTAGACCATTAAAATATGTCAAATTATGAAGCATTTTTTGAAAAGGCATTATTTCAGTATATTATTTTTGTACATTTTATTTACAAAAATGCTACGATGGTGGATGCTATCTGATCCTGTTTAATAAATTGTATCTAACTAATAAAATATACACTATATTGCCAAAAGTATTCGCTCACCCTTCCAAATAATCAGTATCAGGTGTTCCAATCACTTCCATGGCCACAGGTATATAAAATCAAGCACCTAGGCATGCAGACTGTTTTTTACAAACATTTGTGAAAGAATGGGTCGCTCTCAGGAGCTCAGTGAATTCCAGTGTGGAACTGTGATAGGATGCCACCTGTGCAACAAATCCAGTCGTGAAATTTCCTCGCTCCTAAATATTCCACAGTCAACTGTCAGCTGTATTATAAGAACGTGGAAGTGTTTGGGAACGACAGCAACTCAGCCACGAAGTGGTAGGCCACGTAAACTGACGGAGCAGGGTCAGCGGATGCTGAGGCGCATAGTGGGAAGAGGTCACCAACTTTCTGCAGGGTCAATCGCTACAGACCTCCAAACTTCATGTGGCCTTCAGATTAGCTCAAGAACAGTGCACAGAGAGCTTCATGGAATGGGTTTCCATGGCCGAGCAGCTGCATCCAAGCCATACATCACCAAGTGCAATGCAAAGCGTTGGATGCAGTGGTGTAAAGCACGCCGCCACTGGACTCTAGAGCAGTGGAGAAGCGTTCTCTGGAGTGACGAATTGCGCTTCTCCATCTGGCAATCTGATGGACGAGTCTGGGTTTGGCGGTTGCCAGGAGAACGGTACTTGTCTGACTGCATTGTGCCAAGTGTAAAGTTTGGTGGAGGGGGGATTATGGTGTAGGGTTGTTTTTCAGGAGCTGGGCTGGCCTCTTAGTTCCAGTGAAAGGAACTCTGAATGCTTCAGCATACCAAGACATTTTGGACAATTCCATGCTCCCAACTTTGTGGGAACAGTTTGGAGCTGACCCCTTCCTCTTCCAACATGACTGTGCACCAGTGCACAAAGCAAGGTCCATAAAGACATGGATGACAGAGTCTGGTGTGGATGAACTTGACTGGCCTGCACAGAGTCCTGACCTCAACCCGATAGAACACCTTTGGGATGAATTAGAGCGGAGACTGAGAGCCAGGCCTTCTCGTCCAACATCAGTGTTATCTGATGTTGTGTACCTCACAAATGCGCTTCTGGAAGAATGGTCAAAAATTCCCATAAACACACTCCTAAACCTTGTGGACAGCCTTCCCAGAAGAGTTGAAGCTGTTATAGCTGCAAAGGGTGGACCAACGTCATATTGAACCCTATGGATTAGGAATGGGATGTCACTTAAGTTCATATGCGAGTCAAGGCAGGTGAGCGAATACTTTTGGCAATATAGTGTATATAAAGAAAAGTGAAAAGTCCTGTGTTCCAAAATATACTTTTTTGAAATTGTCCCTTCAGCAAAAACTATACATGCCTTCTCCAGATGTAACTGTAATTTGCTCAATTTGTTTATAATAAAATATTTCTCTACTGCTATAAAACTCACATTCAGTCATGAATAAACTTTCCCCAGAGAGAGTATGTCACACATGACAATAACGTGCACCATTGTTGCACTTTTTTAATCCACTTTTTAATTAACATTCAGTTGAGAAGCTGTGCAAATAGACTGGAATAGCAGCTAGTGCATTAAAAACAAATGCAATAATAGAGTATCAGTGTTCTTTATCAGGTATGCTTAGAAGATGTTTAATTGAGAGTCAGATTAGTTCTTTTATTGTATACAGTATAGAATTTAATATATAAGTATACAGTATGTAACATTTGCTTTGGGAAAAAAATAATTAGAAGAGTTGGACCAATTTATAAATGTAATTATAGTTCCTTTATTTTGCATTATAAACTTCATTCACAGTAGTATCTGTTTCTGTGAATATACATCTGAGTCATGTTTGAATGCTGATCTGTCTATGTACAGGATTTGAAGAATGAAACTGAAACACCAGGTTTTAGACTACAATAATTTATTGGAATGGTGTAGGGCCTCCTTTTGTGTCCAATACAGCATCAGTTCTTCTTGGCAATGACAAATAAAAGTCCTATACAGTGGTCAGAGGGATTTTGAACCATTTTTCTTACAGAACACTGGCCAGGGTGGCCAGTAAAACATCTCCTGACTCGCTCTTCCGAAACACCCCAAAATGGCTCACACTATTCAGATTTAATGGCTGTGTAGGCCATGAGAGATGTTCAACTTCACATTCATAGTTATCAAACCTCTATGTCTTGCTGTGTGTATTGGTGCATTATCATCCTGATACACAGCACCACCTTCAGGGTACAATGTTTTAAACCACTGGATGCACTCAGTCCTCCAGAATGGTTTAGTAGGCCATCTAGCACAAGTAATGGGCCTTTGGAAGGCCATAATATTGTAGCCCAAACCATCACTGCTTCACTCTGGGCACAAAGCAGTCCAGATGGTAAGCTTCTTTATGGTTTCTCCACACTGTAACTCTCTCAGATGTGGTAAAAGACAACGAAGGTGGACTCATAACGGAACAGTACATGTTTCACATTGTTCACAGCCTAAGATTCCTCCTGCTGAAACCACTGAAACTGCCATTTGTTACTGGCACTAGTGACCAAAGATTTGGCTATAGCAGTTTTCCCTTCCAGACAGCTTCCTCTTTCACTGACAGTTAATCCTATTGGATGTGGTTTGTCCCTAGAGTAGGGGTATGCTCTCATACCTTGTCTCTAAATACACCACAAAAATTTGTTGTCCTGGTCACAGATGCACCAGCGAGACATGTACCAATAATTTGTCCTCTTTTGAACTTGGATATGTCTCCCATTATATAGTGTGTAATGCAATATTTCATGTACAGCTGTGCTATTGCTCTGCTAATTCAACCTTCACACTCTGCTCTAATGGAACTCGAAATCAGTGAAGATTGGCCACCAAGCCGCACATATTGGCGTAAAACGACTATATTGGTCAGTTTTTCAGTTTCATTGTTTTGTTTTTGTTTTGTTTTGATTTGATTTTTTAAATTAAGAACCAGTCAAGAGTTCAACAAAATTCTAGAATATTAATGGCACAGTGACCTTTTTATAAAATATAACTATATACGCTTTACTGACACCACGTGATGTCGAGTCGGCCGACCGTCCCAGATATTTAAAGCCTAGTTCACACTACAGGATTTTAAGCCCGATTTAAGCACGATTTGCAAATTAACGAGCTCGCCGACAGATCGGGTTGTGATCGTGGGAAAATCAGCGGGTGATCAGCGCTCGGCAATCTTTATGTGTGAACTACTCAAAGACGCATCAAAAAAGGCTCGCTGACGCGTCGCAGACAAAATCCAGATATCTGGCGTGTTAAATATCTGGGACGGTCGGCTGACTCGACATCACGTGGTGTCAATTGTAGCTACGACCTCCAGCCAATGAGAGAGCAAGTCAACAGAGCGTTGTTGAGCGTTGTTGTCAGATCGTGTGGTGTGCGACGCCCTCTTGTGGATCATTTATGAAGCGTGTGTGAACACCGCAAGGACAAAAAGACATACAGTGAAGTCATGTAGTCTGAACAGCAAAGCGATCTGCCGACGGTTAAAGTCTTGTAGTGTGAACTAGGCTTAACATGCCAGATATCTGGATTTTGTCTGCGACGCGTCAGCGAGCGTCTTTGATGCGTCGTTGGGTAGTTCACACATAAAGATTGCCGAGCGCTGATCACCCGCTGATTTTCCCACGACCACAGCCCGATCTGTCGGCAAGCTCGTTAATATTTCATCTTGATTTCAGCTATGGAGGAAGACTCTATCTCATGGGAGATGCTTCAGGAAGCATGGGGTGAAATCTCATCAGATTATCTTGAAAAATTGACAGCTAGAATGCCCAGGATGTAATTGCTTTTTTTTTTTTTTTTTTTGATGAAGGCAAAGTTTGAAGAAAACATTCGTCATTTCCATCAAAATCATTATTTCTAACTCTGACATCTAAATATGTATAGATAGATAGTTAAAATATTTCTTAACAAATCATGTGTATGAACTCTACTGGTTAAGACTTTGTAAGCTTTTTTAAAGTTTTTCTTTTCCTTTTGGTGAAATAATGAAATAATAGCAAATTCCTGTTAAGCAGTGCAGCAGCGGTTCTCAAAATGTTTTTATTTATCACAAGTTTACATGGGTTTAATACATAACTAAAGTCCTCTTGAACCTGTTCAGGAATATAAAGCTCCACTGAATAGCCAGATTATTATTGTACGTATTTGAAAAATGAGCCTAATATTGTAACAGTTCATCAAATAAAAGTGGGCGAGGGATATGGGATTTTTATTATAGGAATTTTCTCATTTACAGCTAAAGTGGGAGAACACCGTTTATCCTGTGCACGTTTTCTTTTGACAACACAAAATATTACATTAACTTAACATAACAGACTTTATGGTTTGTAAACGAAAACAAAATAAATACGGAAAAAGTTCCACTAGTAATGTGGCCCAAGACGCAGTAAAATCTGGACCAATCAATAGCTCGGATTTTAAAACAGCCATACGTCATTAAAAAGAGTCCGTTGTCGCAGGGCAGTGACGTGTAGCTTGTGGTCGCCATGATAAACTTCATGCGCACGGCAGATTGGAATTAAATATTACAAAGCAAACGACAAGGGGCATTTCAGCAGATTCTTTTGCAAGTTAATCGTCTTGTCCTCGTTTCGGAAGTGGAGTGGATTGAGAAACGCGATAGGGACTGGGTGGTACACCTGTGAGGTAACACATGCTAACATACGTTGCATACTAGCATGTAGCTAACTCGCTGTAGTGACAGGCATGTGTCTATACTAGTGCTGGTGCTCCCTTCAAAAGGCGAAGCACATGTAACTTGCTAGTTAGCTAATATGTTTTAAGTGGCTAGGTTGGTCACTTCAAATCCTGTGTTGCTAGTTTGCTGCTCTTGTTTATGATGAGAAGTATAGATGTGTGTTATGTATAGTTTGTAACTATATAGTTTACCCTGGCAGAAAAGTCTGAACGTTTTGGGGAATAGTAAATATACAGCAAATCTTACTGACTAGCTAAACAGTGTGTCTGTTAAAAAGAAGAAAACTCACTCTGTCAGATCTCTAATAGTGTTTGGTCACTTTTTTCTAGGTCCTTGAATATTACTAATCCAGTTTTAACATTGTGCTTACAAAGTGTTTGTTTGTTTGTCTCTAAGTTTTCAACAAAGTTGGAGGATTACACATTTCTCTTACATGCCCCTTCAGAGTGAATAAGCTACCCATATAATTATCAGTTTCTTATCAGATGGATGTTTGTCACTTTTTTTTCCCCTCCCACCTTATAATTTGGAACAATAAACACACACCACTAACAGAAGGCCACAATTTCTAATCGCAAGGTTCACTAATACTTTATTGATTCACTAGGTATTAAATGTTTTTTTTTTTTTTAAATATTCTTGCAGCAAATTAAAGTCTGAAAATGTTCATTTAAAAGGTTACATGTCTCTATCCCTGATGGTTTTCTTGATTTAATTAAGACTAATAGCACATTTACAGAACATGTACTTCAATTTGTTTGCGATTCCTGTTGATGGGTTTTGCTTGGTACAGCAGGGTGCATTACTGCCTCACAGCTCCTAGGTCCCGGCTTTGGCCGGCTCGACTGGCTCAGATTACTGCCTGTGTGGAGTTTCTGTGCATGTCATCCTCGTGTCCATGTGGGTTTCTGGTTTTTGTACCACCTCCAAAAAACATGGCAGATAAATCAACACTGTGTGTGTATGTGTGTGGAAAAGTGGCTTACTGAAAGAAATTCCGCTAGTGTGTACACACAACATAATGCACGTAATAGCTTGTGAGAACTTGAAGTTTTATAAACCACTAAAATTAGGCTATACTATTGCAGTTGAAGTGCTTCAGTATTTAGAATGTTTAATACTGCTTTTGAGAAATTACTGCCAATTGACTTGGTATGTAATTGATTAGTATTTCTTTTCCCCTTCTGCACAAATTCAGGACAAAGATACAGCCATTCTGGGGTTTTTTTTTTTATTATTTATTATTATTCCTACAGTGAAACTCTTTTTTTTTGGCATTGACCACATTTTTCTGATCCCTTTTTCTGTAAGCTGTTGTTTGGTTCATATTACACTGCCCCCTAGTGCCCAGAAATTTTACACCTACTTACTGTGTCCACTTTAATAAGAACACCTGTATACCACCTCATTTATGCTATTATCCAATCAGGCAATCACGTGGCAGCAGCACAGTGTTTACAAATATGCAGATACAGGTCAGGAGTGTCTGTTAATATTCACATCAAACATCAGAATGGTGGAAAAGTGTGATCTGTGTGACTTTAATAGTGGCTTGGTTGTTGCTGCCAGATGGGCTGCTTTGTGTGTTTCTTTTTTTTTTTTTTTTTAAACTGTTGGTCTCTTGGGATTTTTGCCCACAACCGTCTCTAGAGTTTACACAGAATGGTGTGGAAAAAAGCAGGTGTACAGGTGAACACAATGCCCAGTTCTGCTTGCAAAAACAAATGATTAAGGAAGTATAAATCAGTCGTTGGACTGTTACAAAGTTGTGGTTTGTTAGACTCCCTGGGGAGAATCTTCGGTGGTTTGGGCTGTCAGATAATACAAATTCCCACCTGCAGGCACATGGTCAAAAAATGCAGCATTTTATTTTTACCTCAAGTTAGTTGAAGGTTCCTGCCAGAATGTTCTATTGTTATTTAATTACACCCACTGTTTTATTTCATTGAATTTTATTCAAACTTTCAAGTCTATTTACTTATGTAACACATCTCTCTTGTCTCTTGTAGACTGCGTGATGGCGTCTGCCGCCGAAGGCAGCGTTGACTCAAAAGCAGAGCTCACAGCACTGCTGGAGCAATGGGAGCAGGAACAACAAGGCAACACTCAGGACCTGGTCAACATATTGACAAAGTGAGACAACTTGCACATGAACTGTAAGCAATTGCTCAGTGATCTCAGTGTGAGACTCAGAATTCCCTGTTTTGCTTTGTTTTTTCCCATTCTCCAGGATATCAGAACTTGTGGAGAGAGAGACTGAGGAGTACCACAAGGCTGATCCTGACCCATTTGATGACCGTCATCCAGGTATTGCATTGGTCTTTTTGGTTTTTAAGTTCTTCTTCCTGATCCTTTTCCACTATACAGTGCATGATTTTGAATATTGCATTCTGGGTTTTCTGGGAGGTTTCACACCTAATTGTGTTTTATTTCCCACTCTCAGGAAGGGCAAACCCAGAGTGTATGCTGGGACACTTGCTGAAGATCCTGTTTAAGAATGACGACTTTATGAATGCAGTAAGAGACACATGGCCTCATCTACATGGCATACATTTTTTATGTGGTTTTAGATCAGGGGTTCAGAAACTTTTTGCAGCCACTGACATGACTTGAAATATTAATTTCTAATTTTAATTAAGTTTAGCACAAGTTTAAATGTTTACAATAAAATTTTGAAGGGTCAACTCATGCAACACATTTTTTAAGTTAAAATTTTCTTTATATTCAAGTTGACATCCTTTATTAGTTGGCTTGCATTTGACTAATTGAGGTTTCATGAAATTATCAGTTATGCAGGCTAATAGCAGACTATATATACAGTATATATGCACTGCTCAGTAAATTAAAGGAACACTTAAATCACATCTCGATGAATGAAATATTCATGGTGAAAATTTTTACTTGTATACATTGTGTATTTTATTGAGAATTTCAATTCAATTTATTTGTATAGCACTTTTAACAATGGACATTGTCTCAAAGCAGCTTTACAGAAGTATAGAAACATAGAAAAAAAAAGTCTGGGCATGATCTTGATAACATTGTGGACGGTGTCTTGACCTGGACCTTGACGGTGTCTCTCAGACATGGATCGAGACATAAGTTAACTCCAAGACAGTCTGTGATACTACATTCCCATTTCAGATGCTCCAGTACATAACGTTCCAAAGGTTCTCAGTTGGATTCAGGTCTGGTGAATGTGAGGGCCAGTCAATGGCATCAATGCCTTTGGCATCCAGAAACTGCCTGCACACTCTGGTCACATGAGACTGGGCATTGTCATGCACCAAGAGGAACTCGATGATAAAATGTCCAGCACAGCAGTAAGGGTACCATTGGCTAGCACATGAAGGTCTGTGCGATCCTCCAAGGATATTCCTTCACTTGCCAAACCAGTCATTCTGGATGATATTGCAGGCAGTATAATGTTTCCCACCTCCAGACACTTATGTCACATGTTCTCAGAATGAACCTGCTCTCAGTCATGAAGAGAATGGGTCACCATTGGCAGACTTGCCAATTCTGGTGTTCTCTGGCAAATGTCAGTCGAGCTGCATGGTGCTGGGCTGTGAGCACAGGTCTTACAAAAGGATGTTGTCTTGTGTAGTTGGTCAGAAACATCACCAGTAGTAGGTCACCAGTAATAGGTCATTTTGTAGAGCTCTGGCAGTGCTGACGGACGCCAGTCCTGCTGTTGGGCAGTTGCCCTTCTATGGCCCTGTAGAGCTCTTTTTTTTTTTGTAAAGGCCAATCTCTCACTGGCTTTTCCATGCTCTTGAAACTGTGCTGGGAGCCACACCAAACTTCCCTGTGAAGGTATGTATGGATGTGCCATCCTGGAGGCCCTGGTGTAGCTGTGCAGCCTGATTGGGTAGGTACTGCTTCAGGCTGCACATAGTGACAACTAAAAGTAGAGACAAATCAGTCAGAAAGGATAAGTGGAGAGCAGTTGTCAGTGGCCACCAACTGCAAAACCATTCCCTTTTTGGGGGTTGTCCTGCTGTTGCTTCTCAGGTGCACCTGTTGTCACTTACTTTTGCACCAAAGAACGTGAAACTGATTCACAATCCCTTATGCCTCCTAACTGGACAGCTTGATATCCCTGAAGTTTAATTGACTTGGTCTTAATCAGTGATGATTAAGTGTTCCCTTTATTTTTTAGCAGTGTATAATTCATGTACATATTTTACTCAACTTGTTGTTAATAACAAATTTGTAAATAGTTTTTATAATTTGAAAAGAAAGCAGATTAAGAACAATGATATTTGTTCATTTATTTATTGTTACATTGTGCTAGTTAGCCTGTGTGTTTTTATTTGTTATACATGTTTATCATCCCTGTTATAATGAGATTCTCACTGAATTATAATTGGCAGTGGATTGATATTACATGTACAACAGTCAAGCCTATTAAACTGAACATATTGCACCTGTTTGCTAATCTACAGTGCAGGTTTATGTCATGATGTGTTATGCAATTTGGACAAAAGAAGATTACACATTGTAGAAACCTGAATTAGACTGGAGACTTTTGTGATTATTGCATTGGTGTTGTGTATTTCAGTTGGTCAACTCGTATGTCATGACAAGCAGAGAAATTCCATTGAATACTGCAGCATGTCGACTGTTGCTCAACATCATGCCAGGCCTGGAGACTGCAGTGGTCTTTCAAGAGAAGGTAAAGAAGGTTTTATTGAAAGCAGAAGACAATCCAAACACATGGCTGAGTGCTTGAGGTTTAAGGGCTCAAAATTGACTTTCTAGCTGGACTTGGATATCAACCCTTTGCGCTGACATTGAACCTGTCACTATCACAGTCTTAATACATTAAACTGTGCTCTGTCCTTGTGTGATAAATGTACAGTCTAATAAGGTTTGTTCTTCATATTCAGTTTTATTAAATTGAGAACAAATTCAGCATGATAAATCTAGACTCCAATTTAAAATTCAGGAGGCACATTAAACTAAACAGCATGTGTTTTATATAGATTATGTATATTGACTATATATTGTGTTTTGTGTGCGAACAATGCCTTACAATTGTCTGACTGATCATTGTTTTATGTCTTGCTATATTTGCAAGGACAAACCACTTGTAGATAGTTAGTTAATCCCAGGAAACTCAGTCTGACAGTACCCATCAGATTCTCAAGTTCATTAGAAAGAACCAAATTGATTTTTTTTTAAATTATCATGTTATTCTGTCATACATGATTTTAACTTTGACTTGTTATGTATGAAGTGGAAGCTTTGGTCTACATGACTTTCTTGTTACAATGTAAGTTTGTGTGTGTTTTGTAGGAGGGCATTGTAGAACGCCTATTTAAATGGGCCCGGGAGGCTGAGGAGCCCCTTAGAATCTATGCTACAGGTTTGCTTGCAGGAGCCATGGAGAACCAGGACATTGCTGCCAACTACCGTGAGGAGAACTCTGTTCTGGTCTGTGCCAACTTTAGCCTGGCACTTTTTCATCACTCCTTACACACATACTGTTGTTAAGAATTTGTACATTTATCTCCATTAGTATGCAGATTTATTGCGGTTTTGTTTAATACTCAGAATACAGATTTCTTTATTCTCTGAAGTTTTAATCCGTGTCTGTTGATGGCTAGAAATGTTGGTTCAAATGTAAATGTTATGCATTTACATCCATCAGTCCATAAATGCACCATTTATCTCTGTTTCCTTTCCTGGAATTTTGTTATCTGTTTAATGCATGTCTGGAAGCTCTAGTTGCAGGGTATGATGTTTTAGTATGAAATATAGCTCTGTTAAGCTGGTGCTCTATTCTTACTGCTCTTGTAATTCACCGAGTATACACTGCCTGGCCAAAAAACTCACCACCTGGATTTAACCAAGCAAATTACAATTGGATAATTGTTGCAATGTTTCAGCTGGCAACAAGTGGTATAACCCTAACTGAATCAGCAAGTAGCTTCTCATTTCTTAAGCAACCATGTCGGAAGTCACATTCTGTGGTCGTGGAAATTGTTACTCTGAAACTTAAGGTCAAATTATTTGCTGGCATTAAGCAAAGGAGATTGCTGAAACTACTAAAATTGGGTTGTCCATTGCATTATTAAAACCTGAAAGGAAATGTGGTCAGAAAAAATTATCTTGATCGATCGTGATAAACATGTGGTGAAATCAAATGGTTAAAAAATATATATATATATAAATAAATAATATTCAATATGTTTAATGGTGAAAGCAAGAGCATTTCCACTTGCACAATGCGAAGAGAACGGGACTAATCAGCCTTAAGAACGCTTATCAGCGAGACTAATCAGAAAAATTGAGTGGTCTGTTCCATTGTGATGGGTGCATCAGGGTAAAAAGAGAGGAAAATTAAGTGATTCACCCATCATGCCTAGTACAAGCCTGTGTTGTCAGTGTTATGATCTGGGCTTTGCTTCATTTGGTAAAGTCTAGGTTCAGCAACATTATCTGCTCAAAAAAGGTTAGTTGCCTACCTAAATATACATAACTTTTTCTTACTAGATGGCATAGGCATCTTCCAGGAAGGAAATGCCAGGACTGATTAGGTTCAAATTGAGAAATTTGTGTTGATCAGGGAGCATGAGACAAAATCATTACACGTGGGTTGGCCCCAGATGTTAACCCCTT
The DNA here is from genome assembly GCF_019097595.1 of Hemibagrus wyckioides. NCBI lineage: Eukaryota > Metazoa > Chordata > Actinopteri > Siluriformes > Bagridae > Hemibagrus > Hemibagrus wyckioides. The sequence goes on from NC_080714.1 coordinate 10,779,253, forward strand.
TGAGAATTTTTAGGATGTGCTGGAGACGACTTTTCACAGTGGTCTGACTCTCCCATCATCAATACAAGTTCAAAATGTCATTGTGTGACTTTTTTTTTTGAACAGGCAGTGTATGATTGAGTGGACTAAACTTACCATGTGCTGATGGAATATAATATACCAATAACACTATTTAATGGTAAAAGTTTTATAAATAATTCTTCATTGGGGAAACTAAATGAAATAATTAAAGAGCAAGCTTCCCCCTCTAAATAATGCTTTCCTGATTCCAGGTTCCTTTAATGCTACAGAGGCTCAGAGAACTCCAAGAGAAAGAGGCAGAAAACCGGAAGGACTTCAAGCGGCCCAGTCTACGGCCCAAGACCTTGGAGCCCCTGCTGCCTTTAGGTGAGGAAGCAGTAGATGGCAAGTTTTCGCCCAGCCCTTCACATATTCACTCGGAAAATAACAGCTTCGGACATGAATCCGATGGAACGGTCTCCCCTGAGCCCAGTTTAACCCAGAAAAGCAGCAGCCGAATCAGCTTTGGTGTCAAAGGGGTGATGAAATTGCCTGTGCCACACTATTCTGAGTCAGAGATCCCTGGTGATGGAGCCAAAGATTCCAGGAAGAGGATGGAGCGAGAGAATGGTAGGAAGGCCAAACAGAAGTTGAACTTCACGTTGCCAGAGCCAGAGCGCAGCTTCAGTGAGCTGTCCAACAGCAGCTGGTCAGAAATGAGCCCGTGGGTGATTGGGAACAGCTACCACTTGTACCCTCTTACAGCAGGCATCGAGCAGCGTCTCATTCTTCAATACCTCACACCATTGGGAGAGTACCAGGAGGTGAGGTGACATTGCTGTAAAACAGCTTGTTTTTTTTTTCTTGTATGGTAAGTTAATGTTAGTACTTTAACATACTCCACTGACCCTATGCTGCAAAACCATTATTACATGAAAATAATGGAAGACAAACCTGAAGTAAGGAATAAAACTCAATGGGACATGCTGTTATAAGAAAATAATCAGTAATGGACAATGATGTTATTTTTTGTCCTGTACAGCATATTCTGAAGTTTTATTTCGACTTATACCACTGCTAGAATTTTTTTTTTTTTAATATCCATTTAAATTCCCTAATATTAAATACCATAACTGGTTTATCCTTCTGGTTCGAATGGTAGTTGGCAGCTAATTAAAAAGTTGTAAGAGAGAATCATTTTCATGTAACTTCCTGAGTAGTTCTGAGTGGTTCATTATTTAGTACTGCACCATTCTGTGTTTTTTTTTTTTTTTTTTTTTTCTTCTTCAGCATGACATGACAGCTGTGTGCTGAACCTGTACAAAGGGGTTGTTCATGCTTCACACATTGCTGTGGTGTTTTGTTTGCAGCTGTTGGCTGTGTTCATGCAACTTGGTGCACGAGAGCTCCTCATGCATTACATGGATCTAAAACAGACCAATGATGTCCAATTAACCTTTGAGGCCCTCAAGGTAACACACTCTCTCCATGTAATCATATACCAATCTCCTGCATAGACACCCAGCAAAAAGTTATTGTATTGAAATGATGGTTTATGTATTGTTTTGCCTAGTAATTATGAAACCATTTTTTAACTTATTTATTTACTATGAAGTATGTCTCTCTTACAGTATCTGGCTTCTCTCCTGCTGCATAAAAAGTTTGCAGCAGAGTTTGTGGCTCATGGTGGAGTGCAGAAGCTTTTGGAAATCCCGCGGCCATCCATGGCTGCCACAGGAGTCTCTCTGTGTCTCTATTACCTTGCATACAACCAAGATGCTATGGAGCGGGTAAGTGACGTTCCTAAACAGACAAAATGTCTGTTTTTTTATGTGACAAAAGCTGTCATCGTTTTTAATTGCTCACCAGCTGGATGGGTTGAAAACATGTGTATAGCCATATTTGTATTAACGGTATTCCAGGATAGCAATTTGCTGATTTAGGACACCGTTTTTCTTCTTCTGCTATGTTAGGTGTAATGCAGTTTAAGTGGATGTGGAATATACACAGAGCTTTTCACCTCCAGAACCAATTGAGCAATAGATATTGAAGTTGTACACTCTTCCATAAACATCACTGTGACAAATTGCTGAAATTAAGAAGCACAGAGAGGCAAAACAATTATTTTTCTTTTTAAATCACTTTATAGGTTTTAAGTCTTATTGTTTGCTTGTTTATTATTATAATTCTGTTTAATGCTTTTGGAATGACATTAATTCCATATGTAATGGAGTAAAATATTCCATGGTTAACTGTGTAGAATGCGAAATCCAGAAAGAAAAATACCTGGTCATGATCAGTTGTAATATTTTGCATAAACTGATTTAATTTACTATAGTCATCATTACTGTTACAGGTGTGCATGCTACCCCACTCCCTTTTAGCAGAGGTGGTGACTTACACTCTGTGGCTGTTGGAATGTTCTCATGCGTCTGGCTGCTGTCATGCCACCATGTTCTTTTCCATTTGCTTCTCATTCCGAGCTGTGCTTGAGCTCTTTGACAACCAGGACGGCCTGAGACGCCTTGTCAACCTGGTATGTATCCAGACAAACACAGAAAGTGGTTGAATGCTATTTACATTTATAGTTTATTTTCAGATCTGTCATTAACTGAAAATATATAATGGATAATATCCAGTGCTATGTACTCTAGTGGCCACAATATATGCATAATATGCTGTTATTTGTTTTCCTCATTGAGTAATAAAGTGAAAAAACTATGTTTGAGATATATTGGGAAGGCATTTTCATAGTTACACATTCAGTTTTTTTGCTGGGTTATTTTAGTCCATAGAGTACTTGGGTCCTTAGTTTAATAGATGACAATTGTGTGAATATTTGCTTAGCTAATGTGTACCTTTTATGCAATAGAATATGGTTAGTGTCACAGAGTGATGAGCAAACCAGAGTAACTTAGTGTATGAAATTGTTTAGGTCAGTCACTTAGTCTGTTCCGTATAATAGTGTTATGCATAGTGCCAACACATTTCCAATTTAGGGAATAGTTAATAGGGACATTTTGAGCACACTAACAGGCTAATTGTTCATCTAAACATGTTGCATCCCTGCTGTTAAAATGCTTTCAAATCATTGCCTCAATGGAACACATTGATTGTGATAGTATTTGAAAGCTTCCATGATATTTTTATACAGCTGGTGATTGTCATATGCCTAATTCTGGTTCTTATGGAAAATTATCTTGCTATTTGTGCTTGCAGATAAGTACTCTGGAAATCTTGAATCCAGAGGATCAAGGGGCACTGCTGAGTGATGATGAGATCTTCTCCAGCAGGCAGACTGCCAAACATACGTGCATGGCTCTACGCCGGTACTTTGAAGCCCACCTGGCTATTAAAGTGGAACAAGTAAAGCAGAGTCTGCAGCGCACGGAGGGTGGAGCACCCATACATCCCCAGCCTTATTACAAGGTACAGTGTACAGAAACTATAGTCTAGCAGTCTTTTCACAAGGTACATTCTAACATGAGATCTTTTGAAATCTGTACCTATTTTACATGCATAGCTGCAAACATACACTGCCATGTCTGGTTTATGTTAAGCCACATGTTGGATCTCATACACATACATCCTTAATTATGAAGTAATATTAGAACCATACTTTGCCATGCGCCATCACCTTCTAAAAGCATTTTTTTTTGTTTATTAAAAATCACATACACTGTATGTAGATAAGTTATATGATAGTTTTGTGTGTCTCTGTCTTTTAGCCTTGCTCCTACACTCATGATCAGGTGGTTGAAATGGTGGAATTCCTTATTGAGCACGGGCCGGTGCGTCTGTACTGGGAGCCTGCTGAGGTCTTCCACAAACTATCCTGTGTGCAGCTCCTGCTGCAGCTCATCTCCATCGCTTGTGACTGGAGGACTTACTATGGCAGGTGAGATGAAGGATGGTGAATTTAGAAACACTAGGGAATTAGGGATGTATTTGTGACACGTTTACAGGGTTGAAGTTTTAGACATTAAATGGCATAATACTTCAGTGAGTATTTAATTACTTTTTTTTCATTTTAACACCCGGGGATGGGAAGACTCGGGGCTCTTTTGTTGCAGTTCACTTAGCAGACAGGAGGGGGCTCTAAACCAAGGGTGTAGAGGGACTCATGATTGATTGATTGTTTATTTATTTAAAATTTGTAAATTATTGTATTATTGATCCATGAAACATATTCCCAGTAAATTCCAATTCAGTAACAGGGTGTACTCCTTATGATGCATACACAATGTATATATATCACTATACTTAATAATACATTATACACACAATACACATTATGTTCGTTACAGTATATTTGAAACAATATATTTGTTGTCTGCAAAATAATTTAACACGAACAGGATACATGTGATAATGAAAAGTTTTGTTATACTAAGTGACAGACATAATATAAAGAACAAATGCATTACATTTCAAAGAAAAAATAAACATTGTATATTGAACATAATATTTACACTCAATATTCAGAGACACCCTTTACAAATGCAACAATTTTAAAAGCTTTTAGAGCATTTCAGCATTGTACCTTTTTTGCTGTTTATCATTGGTAGTTGGTTTCTATGGTCTGCTAAATTTAATCACAATAATTATAAATAAATAACTGTAATACCATTAATTACAAATGAACAAATAATTATATTTAATTAAAATGGCAGTTTGTATATGGTTTTAGTAACTGGCATACTACTTTTTGCCTTCCTTGTGTATAATTGATTTACTATTTTTATATTTTGATATCTGTGAATATAAGCGTAGATATTTTATCTCACAGGAGTGACACAGTGCGGTATGCACTGGACATCCTCAGCATTCTGACTGTTATCCCAAAAACACAGCTCCTTTTGGCTGAAAATGTGGCTGTGCTGGATGAAGGCGGGTCTACTATCTCCACAGTAGGTGAGGGATTGTTGAATGACTAATTTTCAGTGCCTATCTTGAAACTTGAAAAACATGAGATTGACAATAGATCTTCTATGGCTTTACATGTTCTCTCTAATATAGTATTTTGGTGAAGTAAATGATGACATTTGATAAGTTTATCTTGGTGAATACAAAGCAAAAAAAGCAGTGCTTATTCTCTATCACAAATTAGAACTTGTTTTATGCAAACTTGGTTCCATTATATTTTTTGTAATTGGTTGTTAATCTACTGTGAAGGCATGAGCATCATCCTGGTGGTAGCCGAGGGTGAGGTGTTTGTGAATGATGCAGAGATCCAGAAGTCAGCTCTGCAGGTGGTGATCAACTGTGTGTGCGCCCCTGACAAGCGTATCTCCAGCATTGGTAAATTTATCTCAGGAGCACCACGACGGCGTCTTCCCCAGAGCCACCGCACCAGTGAAAGTGTCCTGGCCAAAATGTGGAATGTGGTCCAGTCCAATAATGGCATCAAGGTCTTGCTCTCTCTGCTCACAATCAAAATGCCCATAACAGATGCTGACCAAATCCGTGCATTAGCATGCAAAGCATTAGTGGGTTTAGCACGAAGCACCACAGTGCGGCAAATTATCAGCAAGTTACCACTGTTCAGCAGTGGGCAGATCCAGCAGCTAATGAAGGAGCCTGTGCTTCAAGACAAACGCAATGACCATGTACGCTTTTGCAAATATGCTGCAGAGCTAATAGAGCAGGTATCTGGAAAACCACTCCTAATTGGCACAGATGTTTCACTAGCACGGTTGCAGCGTGCCAATGTTGTGGCCCAAACACGCATCATGTTCCCCGAGAAGGAGTTGCTTCTGCTCGTTCGGAATCATCTGTTGTCGAAAGGTCTTGTTGATACAGCTTCAGCACTAACCAAAGAGGCTGACCTGCCTATGTGCATCCATTCTCATGCTCATGCCAGTGTAGCACCATTTTCACAATCTGTCTCCACACCCCCCACACCAACTGCCATCCCACGGACTCCTCGCCTCGCCAATGGTGTGGCAGCACGGCTTGGAGGCCATGCCTCCCATGTGCCTACTCCATCACTTCACCTACAGCCCCGCCCATCTACTTCACAGCCCCCACCTCCAGCTCCTCCTACATCATCTCACCACAGCACTGGCTCTCCTCTTGTTGGCCGAATCGTGTTCTCGAGGGAACGGCCGTCTACCTATACAGCAGGATTGAAGAAACCACGGGTTTTGAGACAGAAATCGGACCATGGTGCATTTAGCCAGAGTCCAGCTATGAAGAAACAGTTGGACCGCCATCTTCCTTCACCACCAGCTCTTGATAGGTCTGGTATTATTATTATTATTATTATTATTATTATTATTATTATTAACATAATACTCTGTTTTACAAGCTTGCATATCAGATTTTATCATTTACATTCTCTACAGTCTTAACAGGCTTTCTGGGTTTGTTTAACACATTAAGATTTGTTTCTTTAAAGTTAAAGTAGCATTGTTGCGTTGTTTGTGAAAAAACGCTCATAGTTTCTCCCACATACGAGTTAGTCATTCATTGTATGTGTACCCAAGGTTTTGTCCATGTATTTGCTATTGTAATACTATTGAAGAACACAAAATTGTACAGAACACCACAAAATGGCTTTAAAAAAGTGCATTAAAAAAAATCAAGATTATGCTAATGAGATTTTTTTTTATTTTTACTCTCTTGGCATTCTCAGGTGTGAGGTATGTGTTGTGTTTACCTTGTTCTTTTTGTAGTATTATAACAGAGTACCTACGAGAGCAACATGCACGTTGTAAGAACCCGGTCACCACGTGTCCCCCGTTCAGTCTCTTCATGCCCCACCAATGTCCAGAGCCAAAGCAGAGGTGCCAGGCACCAACAAACTTCACTGCACGTCACACACGCAGGGTCGCCTATCCTAAATATGGAGGGGTGGATGGAGGATGCTTCGACAGGCATCTCATCTTTAGCAGGTAATTTAATAACTTGGTTGTTATTAAAAATAATTTAACAACTTATTTTGCATGTAAGGGATTCACATTTAAGGGGTATTACTGGTGCTTATTTTAAGGATTTTGGTGTATGTAGTGTCTTTGCATTTTCAGTGTTTTACAATGTAACTAAGAACATGCATATTGCTTGTAAATAATGAAAAGATTTTTGGTTTATTAAGGTTTAGGCCAATCTCAGTGTTCAGGGAAGCAGAGGAGGATGAGAGCGGCTTCATGTGTTGTGCATTCTCAGCACGGGAGCGTTTCCTCATGCTGGGCACATGCACTGGGCATCTCAAACTTTACAATGTGTTCAGTGGACAAGAGGAAGCCAGCTACAGCTGCCATAGCTCAGCCATTACACACCTTGAGCCATCCAGGGTATGTGCGCACACACACAATCAGGTTTGCTTGGAGGATGTACCCTTGTACCATGCACCCAAATGCTACTATAGTGGAGGATGATAAAAAATACTTGGAAAATTCTTTGTTTTCCAAAGAAAGACCCATTTTTATCAGTATCGAATACATAAAGTTAATCAGATGAAGAAAGATTTTAAAGATAGAACTATGTTGTCGGTCAGAGGCTTATTATCAGCAACCATCAGTCCTCAATTTCATGTTATGTTTGCTAATCCAGGTTAATCATTTTATAAGGCTAATTAATTGTTAGAAAAACTTTTTGCAATTGTGCTGACAGCTGAAAACTGTTATACTGATTAAGAGAGCAATAAAAGTGGCATTCTTTGCATTAGTTTAGTATCTATTGCATCAGAAGTTGTGGGTTTGTATACAGGCTCAAGATGGCCAGAAAGAAAGAACCAACTTATTTTACCATGCTGTTAACTACACCCGTCATAGAACAGTGCAAATCGGTTCTAACCAGAACAGAAGCGATCCCAAACTTTTGATTGGTAGTGTAAATGTTATGAATATTAAAATCATTTTATATATAATTGACCCTTATATATAGTTTAAGATAGCATCTGTTAAATTACTGCCCCAAATTTTAATCTGTTATTGTATCTTCATGTTTGTTTTAATTGTCATACTTAAGTTTCACATTTCTTATCGTTTCCACATTAATACTAAGCCAATTTAAATATCTTATCACAAGATGAAACACTGAAAAAGAAAGTACTGTCTCCAAAACTTTTCAGAGATTGCTTGCATGAGTAAGTCCATTACAGAATTTGCAAAAGATTTCAATCATCATATTCATCCTATGCTAATAAAATTGTCAGTCTATATAGCTGTCCTTGTGTGCATCAACATGTATATAATTAAGAATTTTTCTTTTGCAGGATGGGTCTTTACTGTTGACCTCTGCTTCATGGAGTTATCCTTTGTCTGCTCTCTGGGGAATGAAATCTGTCTTCATAATGAAGTGAGTCACAAACAAGTCATCTGTAATCAAACCACTCAAGACACTTTTCGTTATCCTTGATGTTTTTAAGCAAATTGTTTTTTTTCCCCCTTTTTCCTTTATCTGTAGGCATTCCTTTTTAGATGATCATTATGTGGAATTCAGTAAGCTTTCCCAGGACAGAGTAATAGGAACCAAGGAACACATTGCACATGTAAGAAACTTACATATTCCATATGTAAATTTTGAAAATGTAGAAGAGTAAGTAAATATTTGAAATAGAAGGACAAAAGAAACCCTTGAACATTTGTCTACATATTGGAAGCTATAATGGACATAAAAGGCAGCACTTCTGTTGATTTAAGGTTCCAATGTTGAAAACCAGGTTCTGTTCTTTAGTCTCTTTCTCTGTTTGTTACTTTAACTACTACTTTTTGCAATGACAGATTTATGACATTCAAACGGGGCAGAAAACCCTGACCTTAAATAACCCTGACCTGGCCAACAACTACAAGCGGAACTGCGCTACCTTCAATCCAACTGATGACCTTGTGTTAAATGATGGGGTTATGTGGGACGTGCGATCAGCACAGGCTATCCACAAGTTCGATAAATTCAACATGAACATCAGCGGCGTTTTCCACCCCAACGGCCTTGAAGTCATCATCAATACAGAGATTGTATCCTTCCAACTTTTGTGGCCAACCCAACAGTTTATATTCAAATTAAAAATTATACAGACTTTTATGAAATTGTACATTTTGAGTATTAACTCTTGCTGAAATGTTTTCTGTAGATTACAGACATAGGTTCAATTCCTTAACTACAATATCAGTGGGACTTGAGGACTTTTCATTTGCTTCACACTGTACCAGCACTGGATCAGGGTAGAATTGTGTTCAATAACAATGGAACAGTCATTTATGGAGGTAAACGCACACCTGTCAACCCCATGAAATGAATTCTTTGTTTTGATTTCATTCTTTTTGTTGATAAACAGGAAGATAGTGACACTTTGTGTACATGGTTTACACAACAGGGACTAGCTTTTGAGACTTTGGCCACACTGCCAAATCTAATGGAAACTGACATAATGCTTAGCATGCTAGCAAACATTAGTGAATTCCAAAGAAATTGTGAGAACAAATGGTGAGAACCATTTATGCACTCTTTCTGATGGAGAAGCCCTGATGGTGTATAAAGATTTGTGTTGTGTTCGAGGAAGCAGCATATTCCAGCATTTCAGAGCCCAAGTTGGTTTTAAAAAAAGTGTGCCTGCCACACGACCACAAAATCAAGCTCCAACCATTTTCTTTAACCAAGCAACATTTTACTATTCAAGAAATATGAACAGTGTGAAGGAAGATGTACAGCCAAAAATACACTGATGGACCATGTGTACTGTTACTAAGATACTTCCATAGAGCATGACGTGCCCCCTCGGGTGGGAGATGTATTAATCTAGCATTTAATTGGATAAATAAAATTTAAATTAGAATAACAACAAAACAATTGTGTCCATAACATTAAGGGACAGGGACCAAATGAAACCATAATCTGGATTGCAGGGGCAGTTTAACAATTTGAAGCACATTTTATTTTCTCTAAACACCAGTGAAGCTATTTGTTTCGTCATACTAATGGCCAAGTGTTGTCTCTTAGCCATGCTTCAGGCTGATGATGAGGATGAAATGATGGAGCAACAGATGAAAAGCCCCTTTGGTTCCTCCTTCAGGACGTTTGATGCTACGGACTACAAACCGATAGGTACAACCTTTATCCAGTCACTAGATAAACACTTATCCCTCTGCTTTCCTTTTTTCTGTTGCTCTTATTAGTATTAAATGTACATAGGTAATTAAAAGTGAGCCAAAATTTAAAATAATTAAAAATATTTCTTAACAGAACCCAGTGTTTTCACACCATTTAGGGAGACAACTGTTGGGGGGGGTGATTGCAGTTGAAAATCTTCGAATGTTTCCAACTTGGAAATTCAAGTGGAAAAAGGAATATGGGGAAAAGGAAACAATAGTTGTTCATATTGTTTTCCTTTCTCCCAATTATTTCCCTCTTATTTAGTAATCTTTCCCAGGACAGATTAATAGTAACAAAGGAACACTGCTTATGTAAGAATTTAAAAATTCCACGTTTCTTAAGGTTTCTTATTATTCAGATAATAGCCTTAAAACCGTATATGATAAGGATTCATATTATTCATATAAATTCCCACCTTTAAGGCTGTAGTTCAAAACAGTATTAGAGATTTTGGTAATTATAAGAATATCAGGATAACTGTTTTCTTTTCCCCTGTCAGCCACCATTGATGTGAAGAGGAACATTTTTGACCTGTGCACGGACACGAAAGACTGTTACCTGGCAGTCATTGAAGTATGTTTTGCTGGGTTGGGTTTTTTGTTTTGTTTTGTTTTTTTTTTACTGGATTTCTGAAAAATATCATTTATAACAATTTTGTGTTTTGTTGTAATGCATTTCTCCACATTAGAATCAAGACTCTCTAAATATGGACACAGTGTGTCGACTGTATGAAGTTGGAAGACAGAGACTGGCTGAGGAAGAAGAGGATGAGGAGGATCAGGTAAACAGATCTTGGCATAATTTTCCTAGGCTATGCAGTATTTATTTATTTTTTTTGTCTTTCGTTGTCTGTACCGCTTATCCGATCTATACTCGGGTCACGGGGAGCCTGTGCCTATCTCAGGAGTCATCGGGCATCAACCCATGTGCCAACCCATCGCAGGGCACACGCACACACACTCATTCACTCACGCAATCAAACACTACGGGCAATTTAGAGACTCCAATCAGCCTAGAAGCATGTCTTTGGACTGTGGGAGGAAACCGGAGCACCCGGAAGAGCTATGCAGTATTTATTTATTTTAATTGTAGGTTACACTAAGTTTGGGTACAAGATGCAGCTGAATTGGTACATGCTGTTTTAAATGTGAAGAACAGGAATTAACTGCTGTCACTGTCTACATACTTAGGTTAGTGTACATCTTTGTGAATGTTTCCAAAACAGCCTTTTAAATGTTTTTTTTTTGTTTGTTTGTTTTATTAAAGAATGTTTGATAGTTACCAGACCACATAATTTAGGAGTCTGAACATACAGTGTACTGTAATCCGAACAGCCATTTTATTAGGAACACCTGCATGCTTTCATATTCATTCAGTTAATGTATGTCATAATGCAGCAGCACAGTGCATAGAATCATGCAGATACAGGTCAGAGTTTCAGTTAATGTTCACATTGATCAGAATGGGGGAAAATACCATGGTTAACATAAAATAAAAAAAAATCACACTTTTCCCCCATTCTGATGTTTGATGTAAATATTACCTGAAGCTAGATGTTGAGTGTATGCCACTGCTCTGCTATGGAGTATTTTGACATGTCATTTTGAGCACTCATATAAGTCCATTTGAGATGAAAAGGAGATTGTTAGTTGTCCAAGTTTTTTATACCTATATATTCTAGCCTAACATGATTGTTTTCCTATTTCCCACCTCCTCCTCCCAAGAACAAAAAAAATGTTTAATGCATGTTTTACATTGCTTATTGTTTTACACATAAGCTACAGTATTTGGAAATGCACTACATTGGGAATACATCAGTCTTGGATAAGAGGACATGTTGAGGACATTATATATGTCCTTCATGCATGTATTATATTTGTACCCACTATTTGCCAGCTGCAGTCTCTCTATACAATGAACTAGCTGCTTTCAGAGAGATATGCAGCATAATTTACATGACATAAAATTTTCTCCTCCAGTGACCATTTTCTACCCTGAAGGGTAGATAGTGCTTTTTTTTTCTACTATAACATTTTAACTCTTTTAGTGTGGAGCAAAAACCATCATCTGTTTTGTTCCACACTAAGATAGTTAAAATGTTATAGTAGGAAAAAAAAGCACTATCTACCCTTCAGGGTAGAGATAATGTTATCTTGAAGCCATCTTGACTATTCCATGTTATTGCACTGACGTTTATTTCAGTGTTTCAAATATGGCAAAATAAGATCATGAAAGGCAAAATAAGATGAAAAAACCCACCTGATTATCTGATTTTACTAAGACTTGTATGTAATGAAACCTGTTTGGTCTGTGCTTTTCCAGGAAGATGAAGATCAGGAGGATGATGATGACGACTCGGATGATGATATGGATGATATTGACACAGACCCCTTGATGACCGAGCTAGAGAATGAAAATAATGGGGAAGAAGAGGAAGAAGATGGTGAGCAGGATTTTTCCCCATCTGATGATGAAGAGGTGGCTCGTCTCCTGGAGGAAGAGGGTGATGATGATGACGACGACGACGACGATGATGACGATGACGACGATGATGAGGATGATGATGAAGAGGACGATTCTGATGACAACGAGGGAGATGTAGAAGTAGTGATGGTTAATAGTGAGTTAATTGCTTTCTTTTGTGCCTGAAATTGGCACTGGTAGGTAGAATGCCTTATTGTTCCCATTCACTCTTCTTCCCTTCTCAAAATCTCTTACTAATTCCTTCTCTGCTCTTGTATTCCAGCAGACAGCTCTGATAATTCAGACCTGGAAGATGACATCATCCTTTCCTTGAATGAGTGAGCCATGGAGGAGGCAGAGAAAACAGAAAGCACAATCTTATTCATACCTCAGAGGTGAATGCCACTGAGAGAGAAAAGATGACAAATCTCCAATATGTTGTCAAAGCAGGAAGAAAAGCACTTGACTGGTGAAAGTGGGGGCTCCTATACTTGGGAAGGCCTCTTTGAGAATGAAGGGCTCTTTAAAAATGCTGAATTTACTGGAATTGGATGTTAAAGGATCATATAGTTTCAAGGGTTGCTTGATAAAGCAAGTGTGATTGTTTCTAAATAAAAATTCAAACAAATTAGTTTTCATGGAAGAAGTTGTTTCTAAAGTCCCCATTTTTGAAATGATCCCTTTTTTTTTAAAAAGAACAAAAACGGTAGGCACTCATTTTAAGATGATGTGTATTAGACATTTGTCTCTTTTTAATGGGTGTTACAATAGAAAAGAGCTGGTGGTGTTTGTTAAAATGGTCTAAACTGTATTTTGAGGTTCCACTGAACCCCTAGTGGGTGCTATGTGGATGAGTGTATTCATTTTGTGTGCATCAGTTTGATGCAAATCTTTTTTGCTTGATTTCATCTTAAACTTTTTTTTTTTTTTTCCCAGGCATACTGCTCCCAGTATATTTGTTATTCAGTCACCCATGGCAAATGCCTTCCTGCATCTTTATTATTATTTCAAATTTGTTCAGATTAGAAGAAATTATAAAAGAAGACCTTTTATGTGTTACTTCTCCCTGTTTGCATACTTTGGTTTGCATATAATTTGGAACATCAATGAGGACTGAATTGCAGAATCAATCTAAGTGCCATTTGCACCAATGGTCCTATACCAGCATTTCATTGCATTATTTCTTTTGGCCATAATTTCCACAATTTTATTTTAGGGTGATGCCTTCCTAAATGTATAGATCCGTTGTACAGAATGTATCAAAATATTTTTACTATACACCATTGAAATGACCCAGCTTTGTGATGTTTGTATCTCATGAATCATTAATAAAGCCTTTATGTTCATTTGTCAAATTATAATGCAGGATAAAAATGTATATACAGTGTACTCCCTTTCTGGCAGCTTTTGGGGAAAAAAAAAATCTTTTGATGAACCAAATTTGCTTCTGAATCAACACAATTAGTGTTTTACTGAAATGACCATTTCAGTCTCTACTAAAAACCTGTGACCTGAATTAAAGATGCAAGTTCCAGGAATAAGATTCTCATTAGGAGTGCTGTTATTCTTTCAAGCTCGGGTATTACAAAATGTAAATTGTAAGGTCAGTCTACAAGATACATTTCTTCCCCCTAATCAGGTCTGATAATATTAAAAGCTTTTAAATGACACTGGTACATTGCATATTTACTAGTTACATTTGATCAGCTGTGTCAAGTGAAGAATAAAACTTAAGCTTTGCGAAGACAGCATTAATTATAGTCTGCAGCACATTTGCTAGGCTGTCATGCGTAATCCTGCGTTGTCAGAATCGGGCAGCTGTACAAAACTTCTCCAAGTTCAGCTCTTAATTATGGTTCTGTAAAAGGTTGCATAGCTGTCTATGGGAGCAAAGCAAGTCATTTTAAAGCTGTGAAAAGAAGGGAAAATGGTCAGACACACTGCACGAACAGATCAACCAAGAAAAACAACAGCAGATGATGATAGAAGTATTTTAACAACTGAAGAAATCCCTAAAACCAAAAGTCAGTGACCAACAACCTCCACAGGGCATGGGTGAAGGTGTAACAATCCATTGTTCGATGAAGACTTAGAGCAGAAATATAGAAACCATATCACAAGATACTAGCCACACATCAGCAGTTAAGAATCAGAGGGCCTGATTGGAATTTACAAAGAAATACAGAAATGATCCACAGAAGAATTGTGAAGAAAAAGAAAGTAACCAAAAACCACACTGCCAACACAGTGTTTTGTAGGTTGGTTTTATACTGGCCATGTCAATCAGCAGACTTTAACCCAACTGAGTATGCATTTCATCTCCTGAGGAGGAGACAGAAGGGAGTGTTATTTAAATACAGGAACAGATAGTCTTAAAATAAATATCAGGAAATGAAAGCTAAATGCTGATCTCAAATTCTTTCTGAATTACTGTGGCACTATTCTCAGATACTATTGGCTAAGTGTGACCAGACACCCACTGACTAAAGATTACAACTATGCACAGCACTTTTTCATTGATTTTTTTGTTTGAAATGTGTATTATAAATAATCCTGCTTCCTTATATTCCTTATAAAGAACCTTTTCTCACTCCGTGTCTGTGCAGTGTGTTATTTTCACAACTTGTGATTAAGTATAGAAAACCCCTTAATCAGCTGGACTGCAGATCGATCGATTAATGGACAATGGTATAATGTAGTTGTTCATTTATTCGGCAGAGACATGAAAGCAGAGTAGTGTGAATAAAATGTTTATTTGTCTATTATTGTAATTATTGAACTGAAGCGAACAGAAAAAATATAAACTTAAAAATAGAACTTGATAAAAGTAATAGTTTACATTTTGCTTTGTCTTTAAACAGGCACAATCATCTGTTATTGAGTACTTCATGCCAGGAATCCCATTACAAATAAACTGCTTTTTCACTAAACGTTCATTCAGTCATTTTTGTGTTCATTCGTACCTAGTTACAAGACATTTCAAGAAATTTCAGTAGCTTATTTTAAATCTCCTTATAGTCCATCTCTTAATGCCATTGTTTAATGGTTGCTTTTAGAATAACAAACAAAAACAAAGTAGAAAAACAAATTTCATTCTGTTCTTCCTGAATTTTCATTTCATTTCATTTTCTTCCTTCTGTTGTCATGGTTTGTTTGTCCTATCCGTTTATGCAACCTCGTGTTTTTTTTTTCTCTAGTAGAAATACAATGTTCTAAGTCTCATTTGTATCCTGTTAGATCATAATAATCTGATATTTCATAACTATAACATTTTTATAACAGATAATTAGACTCCTTATTCTGTGCCATCCCATTTTCATTGCTTCTTACAGACAAAATACAAGATACCAACTGCAGTGTTAAAAGATTACATTCACCAAATGACCGTTTCAACAATATTTATGTTAAAACAGCTCTGTGGGTAAAATAAATTTAAATATAGGCCAGTGCTTATCTGTAAGAAAAAGGTATTGCTAGGTACTGTGGGGATGGTGCCTAATGATTTGTCGACTTTTAAAAGAGAATGTATGTTGATTACAGTTATTATACCACAGCGAGGCTAACTTCTTGAATCCAAAGCTGTTTATTTATTTTCAATAACGATACGGCTCTGGCGTTATTTTCAACTGCAGCATCAGTGATGGGTATATATTAATACTATAATAAAATGATACATTATCTTCCCAGTAGTAAAATCTCATTTGCAGCACCTTGTTTGGTGGATGTTCTATATAACCTAAGCCTAATAATAAACACATTTAAAATGTAATGTTTAACTAAGAAGTGTATAGTCAGTGGTACTAACTGCAGTTTTTTTTTGTTATTTAGGCATTAATTTAATATTTATTGTAGGAGTCAGTCATTTTTATCAGATAGTAAATTTCATGACACAGACGTTAGTTCCTGTCATTCCTTTACATTATAATAGCTTTATACAGTAATATCCCAGCTTGTATTTTTCTATCTTTAATTTAATTAAACAAAAAAGTGCACAGACAGCTGTAAGCATCATCTATCGGATTAAATCCTGAAAAAGAGAAAGGGAAATTATCTTCTATACTAATATAAACTTTTAAGAATATATCCAACATAATACTACTAACAAGCACACGCTAAATCAGCTGTGACATTTGTCTGTCTGTAAATGAACGATTAGTTTTATTTGTCTTAATACATGGGCTTGTTTTGGCTAATTTTCTTTCATTTTTATATTCTTTAATTAATGCCTATAATATAAAACAACTGTATTTGTAAGACCAGACCTAATGAACTAGCAGGACGAGGTGTTTTTGATAGAGATTTTAAAGCGCTTTTGTAAGCTGCTCTGGATATGGGTGCTTTAAACGTAATACGTATTGAAGTAATCTAGACAGTATATTATATTAAAGTGCAGTAATCCATGCAAATAATATGATTTAACATTAGTTAGCCTTCTAACTCATAAATGCATACAATTTCATACACTCAGTAGCAGAAATAATATATAAACATTTTTTTCTGGATTTTCATGAATACCAAATTTCTTTACTAAACACTCAAATATACAATTGACAAATAAATCTATTAGTATACAGCACAATAAATAAGAACTGGAAACTGTAAAAAAGTGCAATTTGTCTTTCATTAATAAATGAAAAATGGTAATGTTTGGCAAATCGCTGTGGTATAAGAGGAATAAGATAGTCGACATACAAACTCCAAAACACTCAATTTTTAAAACTTTGTTGTAAAGTTTACATTTTATTAATATATTAGCAGTTGCAGCTGAAGGAATCCCCCACTTTCTGCATCCTTGTGGTAGGGTTATTGTTTGTAGCTTGATTAGTTTATACATAGTTGTAGTTTGTCCTGAGTTGTACTCTTCATGTCGTATTGTTGTAAACCAAAGCTTTTGGCCCAAACTGCAACTTGTTTAGAATACTAAAAGAAATTTCATTGTCATTTATGTTCATGAACAAGATTATTCTGCTGCAATCAGTTTTTATTGGAGAGCCCTGTCTGCCACTAACTGGTATTTCACATTATCTCACACATTTTATAACTTTTATATAGAATTTTCAGAGGTATCAAAAAAGTAGCAAAAACATTAGACTGAATTATTTCAGTTGTTTGATGTGGCCATTCTTGTATTTATAACATATTTCCTTTTGCTGGTCAGTCTTTCTAAAACACTCAGAACACAAGGCTAATGCACAGTCCAGTCAAATCAGATTTACTAACATACTGCATTTTTTTTGGTTTCACAATATAATAATCATATTTCTTAAAAATGCTTTTAAAATAAAACCCTTTTTTGTTCTACTAGTTCTAGTGTTCTGGTATTTTATTCCACAGGTGGAGCCAGCACACAATTATATACAAACACCAAATGCAGTGCCACAATACAACAAAGAGAAGGGAAAAATAAGTGCAGATAAAGGGGCATATAAGAATGGGTTATTGTCTATTTGCAAAGTATGGTAGCAACTGAAACATCTTTAACAGTTGTGACAGAACCACAAAAGAATTCATGGTAAGAAAAACGACTGGATAGCTACAATGAGTCGGCAGGCTTGTTACTCGCTCACCTATTGTTTAAAACCTGTCATTAACGATTTTGTTGGTTACAGAATTTCATGGATGGAGTCTGGCACCTCCATCTGCAAATTAATTTATACCGTGGTTTAATAAACAGATCTAATGACAAGGTAGGTTTTGATCTGCATTGCATACACAGAGGATAAAGAGATTCTATATTAGACTGAAATGATCATTTACACAAATGTCTCTGTCTGCCTATGAGGCTGTTTCATGACCAGATTGATATAACCAATGGTTTCCTTTTTTTTTTTTTTTTAATAGAACATAGAAACATAATACTCCATATAAATGTTGCGTCGAGCCAAGTAAAGACATTAAAAAATATTGTTATAAAAAATCAGAAACGTCAACTATACAGACAACAAATGTATTTAGGCAGTGCCTCGTCTCTGCTTAGGGGCTCTAGCTTACCATCTGATTCTGTGACACTCAGGGGCAGTAGAAGTTGCGGAGCATTCCAGTCTGTCAATTTCAAAATGGTTAACAAGTACAGGATTTACCTTCTTTCTGAAGCCACAGATCCTAGTTACTGCTCTGGAGTAACAGGTTCAAACATTCCAAATGAGTCAGAGTTTGATGCAAGGTCTTGTAAAGTCTGGACCTGTAGTTAACATTATGTTTTGTAGATTTGAGTGCACTGCTGAGTCATTTAGAGCAACAATAATCCAGCATGCCTTGAAGTCAAGGGCTTTGTCCAAACACACAAACCCAGTCACTTTATCTATTCCATATTTGGACTATGATGTCTTTTCTTAAAATGTCTACTATGAGCCAGTTGAGAGATGTACTGTTTTCTTATTAGGGGGGCACATAGGGTGGTGGACACCTGTAGGCTGTCATGTTCTTCGGTCGAGAACCCCTGCCCTCTATAGGAACTGTAAATGGAGGAGGAGGCTGATAAGGAGGAGCACTGGGATCATCATCATCATCATCATCATCATCATCATCATTGAAGGAGATGTATTCTTCTAGGATTTGATGGACTTCTCCACAAGCTGAACTGGGGTAATGGGGAGGAGCCATGGGTGGCTTCTCTTCACGCAAGATCAATGGCATGCTGGAAGAGGGTGGGGATTTAGCGTCATCCAACTCATCTGCAAAAATAATAGGAACACCCTTTTTGATGAAGGTGGCCTGTTCCTCTGTAGTCAATTTTCCACGACGTTTCTTTCTGTAGCACACCATTGCGATGAAACCAGCTGTGAGCAGCAAGGCAGCCACCACTACAGATGGGATAACTGTGTGTAAATAGACATCATCGCTGCTATGCCAGCCTGAGCTAGATGAAGGTGAGACTGTGGATGGCACAGAAACAGAAGTATTCTCTGGTGATACAGGAATGGAGACCTCTGCTAGTGGCAGAAATGAGAACCTTTGGCATTTGTTGGCACCACGAGCCCCAATATTAATAGGTATGAACTCTGGCTCCATTGCACTGTAAAAGATGGATGTGGGATGACCTTGAGCGTCTGAAATCCTGCGACACATCTCATGAATCTGTTCTGCTGGACAAGGATTTTTAGGCAAGCTGCTATTGGTCCATTCCACGAGAATAGAACCCCTTAAGATATTTCTTAAAGTGACAGAACTGATGTTACGATCACCCAGTGCAGAGGCAAGTTTCTTGCAAAATAGGATTTTCTTGTGGATATCATTGGTCAACACTGTGGGTTCTCCTTGAAAGTGAGCTGTAAACACAACTGGAGACTGGTCATCAACTGGCCAATTGTTTACATGAACCTGAAAAGTATCCATGGTGCTTGAATTTTCTTTGTCTATTGCCATCATTAGAAACTCATGCCTGCCAACATGGTTCTGGTCAGGAAAGCCATACAGGAGCTGACTGCTGCTGTTAAATTGTATCCAAGAGCCCTGATCCAGTGCCTCATAAAGATTAACTTGCAATAACAGCCGTAACTTTTCTGTGTTTCCATCTTCCTGATCAAAGAACGTATTGGCTGGAATCTTCACCTCAAAGTATGTCCCAACCCACACATTCACTTCACCAATAGAGTTAAGTAACTGAGGCTTTTGGTTAGTCACTGGACTGCTGTATGTTATTTCTGTAGTTTTTGGCTCTCTAGGCATTGGAGTGATCTTTGCTTTCTTACCCTTTTTCGAGGTGGAGGTCTTGGGTCTACGAGTGGTTGGAGGAGTAACAGAGGCAGTCGGCTCCACATAACCAGGGCGAGTCAGTGTTGGTTGCAGGGGGAGAGTGCTGGTACTGCCCAGGACTTGAGTGGGTAGAGGTTGAATAAGGACAGGTGTGTAAGCTATCTGATCCCGCATACGGATTGTAGGTTTAACTGGTAAGGGCAAAGGACCACGAGCAGGATTTACCAACAGATTTGTCGAGGGAGCAATGAAAGGGGATGCTGGAGCAGGCACAATACGCTCTGCAGGTACTAAGTGTGTGGTTGGAGGAAACTGGGAAGGCACAGGTGTTGGAGTGTTATGGATCTGTCTTCTGACTCGCCTGACCACCTGAGGTTTCTTATTGACAATGTACCAGCCGACCACTGGGTAACCCAGTAGAGTCGACATAGTACCATCTTTTGCTGGCACCTGGACCCCACTAATATCAGGCAAGCTGCTTTGGTCAAGTGCGCAACCCAGTTTCCATGACAACAGAGCACCATTCTCCACCACCTTCTTTGCATTACCTGGTCCAGCCATAAAAGCAGTCATATCAAAAAAACGGTTGTTAATAACTGGCATGACCCGCATTAGCTCTGGTGGCTCATTTGCAAAATGAGTCATTTTCTGCAGCAGCACCAGTCGCTCCCTGGAGTTCATCTTTGTGAGGTCAGCATCCAGGATTATAGTTAGTACAGTGACTGGCTGACCACTTGAACAAATACACACATTTGTTGCATTAGAGTGTGTCTGCAGTGCCACTGGTGCAGATTCTATGTCCTGTTGATCTTCTGGGTTTACTGTGATAATGAAGACATCTGGTTGCCGGCTGTTAGTGTAAGAGCTACTACTCAATTTAGTTCCACTGAGAAGTAAGTGACTATGTATACTGCCATCATGACTTTGTAAGGCTTCAGAAGACAAGCTGAAACGATACAGACCTTTATCCCCCTCTAGTGGTAGACCTTGAAGAAGACACAGCTGACTATCCCAACAAAGCCACTCAGGGAATGCTGCACTGCCAATCCCAGACAACTGTTAAGAGACAGAAAAGAGGGCAAAAAGAAAAGCATATAGTCATATTAAATTCTTCATGTTGTCCATCTATTCTTTTGTTTCTCACGTTTTATCCAAAACTTAGCCATAGCCAAATGGTTGTAGAACAAAGGCCTGTTAGCAATTTCAATTCCTTTAAATACTAAGATTTTAAAATGAACACATATTTGTATTAATGTTTTTTGTGATCAACACTGTCACATTGCAATGTTTTCTGTGCACTGAATACCTCATGAACTAATATAGTCCCCTATTTCTATGATCATTGCCCAAGTAAATTAAGGTAAAATATTCAGCATTATGTATTCTTTGTATTTTCAGAAACTACCTGCACAGGCAGTATCCTGGCAAAGATTGGTGGGGTTAAATGAACAAATCATAGACAAGAGGTTGCCTGTGGCTATGCAGCCTTTGGCAACATACCACCAAATCAGTTAACTCTCACACCCTTTAAAAAAAGTGTGTGTGCACAGTATAGCTGTGAGCAGTAGGCAACCATCACCACAGATGGGATAACTTTGTGTACGTACATATCATCGCTGCTATACTAGTCCAAGTTGGATGTGAGACTGTGGATGTTCTCTTCTAGTGGCAGAAATGAAAACCTTTGGTTTTTGTTCGCACCATAAGCCCCGATATTAAAGGGTTTGACTGCATTGCACTGTACAAGATATTTGCAGGATGACCTTGAGCAATCTTGCAACACATCTCCTGAATCTATTTTGCTGGACAATGATTCTTTAAGCAAGTTGCTATTTAGTTGCTTGAAATCCTACCTTGCAGCAGAGAAATTGAATAATAAATATGGACTGAAGTGGCAATCCTCAGGGGTCCAAGTAAAATAACATCTCAAAAATAGCAATCCCCAATGCCCACAATAGTGCAAAGGGATACTACAAATATACATGGAGTGGACAAAATAATAGGAACACCACATAAAACAAACAAATAATAAACAGTAAGTGCAATTTTGCCAGGTTATTCCCTATGTTATTATTTCTTTTAACAATCTAGGTACATACCTTCTACTGAAACAGATGAAGCATATGGCCGCATCTTGAAAATGATCATTTAGTAAATGGATTTTAAAGGGACAGAATATCCATTTACTGTGGCGTAAAAAACCCATAAGCTGTTTTTTTAATATAAACCTCAAGGTAGTTAATGGACTACATAGACATCATAATACACTTTTCAAGGAGATCCTTGCCATCCTACCATTTTGCCTTTAAAAACTCACAATGTCTATGGCACGGCAGTCTTCCGACACCAGTGGGATCCTCATCCTGAACATCTGGCCCACCACTGCAAAGGAGTCGGACACTGTTGACACTCTGGATACAGACGCCTGCATGTCCGAGAGCAGAGTGGAGTGCATGGAGGCTTCCAGTTCCATGACTATCGACTCTGATGCCCACGACAATGGACACAGCAGCAGGAGACCCCATACACTTTGCATTATGCAAACCTGATGGCTCATCCTCTTGACCCTTTTAGCACCAAGGCTAAAGGAAGGCTTGGCTCCTTCTCCCTTCCATCAACTCAGCTGTCTCTCTTCTGTCCTTGATTCCTCATCCAGTCCTCAAAGTATGAGGGGCTCCTGATATCACATAAGCATAGAATCCTGTGAAGGTGGGAAGAAAGGCATGTCAGTTAAGATGTGGTCTTCACTGTAGATCATTTTTTCATCTCTGATAATAGAGAGCCACAACATATAGTGTTTACTTTTCAGAACAAAAATTAACTTTTTCCACTGTTATTCAGTTTAAACATCTATATCTTCATTTCTGTTTTTTCTTTTTAAACAAATTTTCTTTGCCTATTGTTAAAAGAATTAATTGTAGGGAAAACATCAAACTGTAGAGTTTAGAAGCTGTTTATTTACCTGTTAAGAACATTTTAAGAGCCTCGTAATCACACTGTTCTCACAGCTAGAGCATCATCAACTGCACAAGGTCTGAAAATGTTTGTGTGGCATTGGTGTCAGATTTTCTTTTCCACACTCAAGATTATTTCCTTTAATTTTTGTACATGATGTTTCCCCTCTAACCACAGCTGTTGAATTACTTAAGGTTTTAATATACAGCTCTGGAAAAAAAATTAGAGACCACTGCAAAATAATCAGTTTCTTATGTTCTTTTCTTACAGGTTCATGTATTGGTGAGATGAACAGTTTTGTTTCATTTTCTGTGAACTGCTGACAATATTTCTCCTAAATTCAAAATATAACTATTGTTATTTAGAGTGTATATTTAAAGGAAATGACGACACATCAATATAACCCAAGATCATGCAGTATTTGCAGAGCTTTAATAACTCAAATAAAACAAAATGCAAATAATTTGTAACCAGGTTGTGTTAATGCTTTGGCTAAATAACATTAAGAAATCAGTATTTGGTGGAATAACCCCGATTTGCATGCGTTTTGGCTCCATGCTCTCCACTTTATACCACACTTTTTGCAAAAAAAAAAACAGCTCAGCTTTGCTTGATGGTTTGTATCCATCCATCTTCCTCTTGATGACATTCCAGAGATTTTCAATAGGGTTCAAATCTGAAGATTGGGCAGTGGTCTCTCATTTTTTTCCAGAGCTGTATTTTCCAAAACATCAGCTATAACAACAGTTTCAGCTGTAATATAAAACACAGGTTTATATTAAAGTACTCGTCCTAATACAGTTTCTATAGTAACAGCTCATTCACAGTTAGTTGCATGATGCAGGCGCTCTGCATAATCTAAGCTTATATAATAAACTTATTTTTTTTATGGTGAAGGTTTCTGTAAAGAGACATTTATTTAACATTTATAGATGCAGTATCTGGCGTCAGTGTTTCCAACAGTCTATTTTCCACTATAAGTTTGTCTTATTAACTTTAAGAGAGAGAAAGAAAGAGGTGCTGGTAAAGGGGGATTTTTACAGCATAAGCAAGAAAGGATCTAACTCGGGGGACAGTCCAGTAAAGAGGTATAAATATGAAGTTTTATCCTAACCTATTCTAAATTATCGGGGAATAAGACAAAAAATAAAACACTCAAGGATCATTTTCAGAGTACCGCTCATGTTGGACCTCCTCACAAACCCCTCTCCACACCACCAACATTACATTTACAATGGTTCTGTCCACAATATGTGTCTTGAATAAAGCTGTGTATAATTTAACAGAGGAAACGGATGTGCATCACAGAAAAGAATGTTCAACCAAAAATCCAGACTTTCATATCATTATCATAAATCATTTCTTGCAATAGTTTCCTTGGACATGAGTTGGATTTTTTTTTTTTCTTTTTTTCTCCAAAATCTCATTATTGTGTTATTCTGTGTTTAATTCACAGGACTGCTGTTTGGTCATTACATTCAGGCTTATTTTCAGTGCAGACTTTAACTGCTTGGATGATGGTGACACGTGAGTTAAGGAACTAATCAGCATTATCCCCACTGAAATGTCTGTATAAGGAACTTATCTCAAAATTTATTCACAGTGTAGTAGACACTTGTGCTTAGCCAAAGATTTCAATATTCCAGGTACACAGACTACAAACATTTAACCAATATATTCTAATGGTAGGAAGTTCTATTTTTGACTGAATCGTTTTACTTTCAGGACATGTCCTACTACACTGTTAATATTGTAGCCCTTCTCTAATACTAATATATACATATAGGCTACAATAACAACAGTGTAATGGGACATGTCCTTAAAGTAATATTAGAATCAGAATTATTCAGTCAACAATAGAACTTCCCTCTATTAGAATTGCATTTCTAAAGCTCACTATATACAACATAAAACTGTAAAAAAAAAAAAAAAATAAAAAAAAATTATATACATATGAAACACCAAACCTTTATATTTTTTTTTAATCCAATACAAGTATGAGCAAAAAAAAAGGGCCGCTGCTGCATAAAGGCCCAAAATGTCCGTTTGAGCAATGGGCTGAGTTTACGAATAAATATGATATAAATATTATAAAAACAAATATCAATTTACTTGTTGGATAAACGTGGCTGTGACTCTCCAAGCTACATCAGTAGACTTAAACAATCACCGAAAGAAAAAATAAATAAATCACATAATCAAGACGCACCTGCTCCTATAGAAGAAAAGAAACAGCCATGGATTTTAATAACAGAAAGAGACTTACAAAGCTATCTGAAGACAACAATAACAAAACAATTCCACTTACATCGTATTATCTGAGCCTTCAGCTTCTTTTAACCTTCCTTATTAAACCATTTCGCCTGTTAATAACGGGGACTGGAGGGAGAGAGAGGGAGAGAGAGAGAGAGAGACAGTCTCTTGAAGATGCTAGCCTTTTTTTAGGAGGAAAGGATGCGGTAGTCCTGAGCAATCGATCTACGAGTGTTTAACTGGAGCGTCTCGATCGTTCCGAGAAAATGGCGCCCAGGTTTTGGAAACGATCACAGCAAAATGGATTTTGCAAAAGAAACAATAATAATCACCACCACGTCAATAATAATAATAATAATAATAATAATCATCATCATCATCATCATCTATTTTTTAAATCAATTTAATGAGGCTGTATACCATTTATACACAGAATGAAGTGTAACATTAACATGCAACTATTTACACAATAATTTCTTATTATTTCTTTACCAGAGGTCAGCAATTTGGTTGTTCCTATTCTTTAGTAAGTACTGAATTTCTTTGTCATGTCACACTCCACAGTGGTGGATAATGGCTCATATGAATGCAGTCACTCCAGGGCCTTAAGAATTTGTAATTTTCCCTAGATATGTATGCTTCTTTTTTCTTTTCTTTTTTTACCTAATGTACTAGGGGAAATATATTCATAGAAAAGTTTTTTAAACAATGCTTTCACAAATGTTTACATCTACAAAATTAATAGTCCTATCAAACCAGTTTCTGCTCTCTGAGACGCTCCAAGTGCTTTTTCATAAAGATCTCAGATTTGAAGCCGTTAAAATTCTGTGTAAGGTCGTCTGAACAGAGGTAATAACATCATTCTGTGAAAGCAAACATAAAGCCTGACTAATTTCATATCTTGCAGCCATCAAATAATAATTTACATTTTTATACTGATTGAAAAAGAAAAAAAAACCTTACATCACCATGTCTCAGTATCAGATTATACAATGAAGATCCTCTTACAACAGGCCTGTGATTAAAGAGAATCACTTTGTTCTGTTTGCATTATTGATCAGTCCTTAGAAAATGGGCTTGCATAAACGAGTGTAATAAGGATATTTGTTGAGTCCATTAGTATATTTTGTTTATATTTTACAAAATTAAACTACTGTCTTTGTAGCTTTCCTGTGAATTTTGCATAATCTTATGAATAACTCTGACCACTACCAGCTGGGGAAAAAAGTATGAGCTGGTCAGTCCTGGAAAAGGAAATATTTGAAATTAGAGAATATCTGAAGTTAGAAAATAAATAGCTGGCAGTCTACCAGCTTGACCGGTTTAGCCTTCTGGCAACTGGTAGCTGACCAGATTAAGTTGAATATTTTTCAGTAGAGAATTAAATGGCTTTTCAGATTTGTGAATACTCATTTTCCTGCCAGAATGCTGTAATGCATTTGTATATCTCAATGAGCCTCCAGCAATAGATCAGTTATTTATGTTATTTGTTATTATCATTTACAAAATAATATTCAGCTTTAGGACCACTGCACATCAGCATGTGGATGTGAAATAAATGTTGTGGACCTAATCACATCTTGGGTATATTGTACTTTCATGGACCAAGGGCCTGACTTACAAATAAGTCTTAAATGAAAATTCATAAATCTCTTTTAAAGTCTTTACTAGGTTATTTATGTCATATTCTGAATTTCATCTCGCAACCTGACTGTATTAATAATGTTGTATTATTTTTGCATTTATTTATTCCAAAAAGTCTATAATTATTAAGAATTCAGTAAAGCCTACAATCTTAGAAAATACAGTTCTATATAGAACCTTAAAGGGTTCTATCATGTGCTAAACCCTAAAAGGTTATTTATAGGGTTCTATGTAGTCTATGAAAATGTTCTTTATAGAAGTTTCTATATAGTCACTCAAGTTCTTTACTTCTATCAAAAATTAGGGTTTTTTTTTTTTTTTGCTATGGAGAACAATCTACTACAATAATAGAAGATAATTATATCTAATTGACACACACTCTCTCTCTCTCTCTCTCTCTCTCTCTCTCTCTCTCTCTCTCTATATATATATATATATATATATATATATATATATATATATATATATATATATATATCAGTAATGCCAATAAGCCACAAAAGCTTAAGTGAATTTTTAACTGCAATTAGTGATAGGTTCAGACACTTATATAACTTTAATTAACTAGTCTTGTACTGTTTGGGTAGACTGCTTATAATACAAAAAGATTGCAGGCCAAGTGAGGCAGAAAGAAGTATAGCCCATTTTTCCCACTTGTTTTTCAAACCCATTCAGGTACAACTGGATTGGAATGTGTCCTTTTGTTACTATTAATAGTAATAATAATCATACAAAAAATACTGAATGCAATACACTAAAGGGAAAAAATAATTTTACAATATAACAGTGTAAAAGACAATTACAATCTATAGCAAAATAATATAAATACATGCATAAAGCCTAGCCCAAATAACTTGCCTCTATAGAACTTTCTTTGGCATAATGAATTCTCTATAATGTTACTAATAGAAAATGTAGCTATAGCTGGACCTGGACCTGCCAACGAGTCCTGGGAACTTTGGTTAAACTGATTTGCTGGATATTCTGTAGGTAGCGTAAGTAATATATTGGGATATAGTGATGTAGTGGGGGAAAAAAATCAGCTTTTTATATTTTTATCTAAAGCTTACTATTAGGTTTAATCCATAGTTCCATTATCACATCATCATCTCTGCTGGCAGTTATTTGACACTGAATTTTATAATGTTGAGCCATTTAGATTTGTTTTAATGTGCCATCATTAACTGATAATGGTTAAAAAATGTACTTTCAAGTGCTGCTACACAGAAGTTGCTATTTCTGTATAGTTCGATGCCTCCATGTTAAAAGACAGAGGTTTGTCTGTAAAGTTTAAAACTTTCCCATAGAATGTAGAGATTAAGAAGAACAGAACATGTTATTTTTTATATTATAACTGCTTAATAATAATATATTACTATTCCACCACCACCACCACTACTACTAATACTACTACTACTACTAATAATAATAATAATAATATTAAGAAGAAGAAGTGGCACAAAAAAGCCCTTCACCATCATATTCGTATTGTAGTTACACTGCATATCAGTAGCTCATCCACTGCTGGTACATCTTTGATAATTAAACAACACTTTAAAGACACAGTGTTTAACTCCCATAGTGTTTGCCTTGCTTTCCTCCTTAGAAACCCATTTCAAAGATTAGTTGCTGCTGTCCAGCTGCTTGTTAGCTGACCAGGAACAGCACTGCTGTAAGCTGAACTATGAATAGTTTAACAATTAGCTAATCACATAAGTCATCTGTAAATAACTATTAGGTTTTATTCACTACCACAATCATATACTAATTTAAAAACAAAGTGAAACCAATTCATAACACTGTTTATTCATGCATTCACGATATGTACAAGAGGGCACATTGAAAAGAGTATAAATGATTTTTTTTTTCTCAGACTTAATATCTCAAGTCTAGAACAAATGAGACAATCACAAGCTATTGTAATTTGCCCAGTATAAATATGAAATTCCAATAATCTTCATATGTCACTTCTGGATTATGTACATGAAACAGACACAATAGCTTTGAGAGTGTGATTATTCAAAAGCATGTATCGCCAGGCTGTTTTCTTATGTATGTACAGTGACTGAATGTACATTGTAATAGTGTGTATTGTACGTTTTTGGTGTGGTTTCCCTGTAGCCACCGTGCTCATTAGCATCTAATACTCAAAAACGCACCTGAGCTTCTGTACCTGTTGATTAGTAATAGGGCTGCACCAGAGGGGGATCTTTCCAGTGACTTTGTAAAAATAACACATAATTTGTTTACAAGTCAACAGATTGTGAAAGAATTAAATCAGAAAAAAGTAAATTAAGGTAGCATTTACCATCCTTGTTGAATAGGCCAGACATGTTAAATCCCTACAGTTCAATCAATATAAAATCTAAAGCCATCTAGATTACAATTCAGAGTAAGTCTGTGCCACATCAGCAGTCTGTGTGCCACATTATTATGAGAGGTATTGAGTTCTAGTTGGTAAGCTTTACAAATAATAAGACATATTCAAAAACTTCCTGAATGAAGTTATTTATGAGAGGTCTGTGTGCTTGTGTAGCCAATATAAGAGCGTACACTATTTACAACCACACTAAGTAGTTGGATTTATCTACCAGGACTATGGGAAGAAAAGATTTTTGGTACACACATGGGATTAAGGAGCATTTCATTAAAAAAAAAAAAAAATTCCTGAAAGCTAAGAAATTATTTTTCTTGCAATTACTAGCTAGAGTCCATGGCATATTTTCGTCTGTGGTTAGGACTTCATCTGCTAGACCATGCTATTTGTAAAGTACAGACAAAAACGTTTTCTGAAATATTTAGAATCTATTTAGAATGGTCTGAGAGAATGATTACACAAACTGGGGTGTGCTGTCATTTAGAAGCATTGCACTTGAGGAGGAAGGCCTCTTCTTTTCATCA